>NC_079215.1:55249456-55501959 GCF_029633865.1 Lampris incognitus | reverse complement strand
TCTCTTTCAATCTCTCTGTCTGTCTGTCTGTCTGTCTGTCTGTCTCTCTCTCGCTCTCTCTCTCTCTCTCTCTCTCTCTCTCTCTCTCTCTCTCTCTCTCTCTCTCTCTCTCTCTCTCTCTCTCGCTCTCTCTCTCTCTCTCCTCTCCCTCTCTGTCCTCTCTCTCACTCTGTCACTCCTCTCTCTCTCTTTCAATCTCTCTGTCTGTCTGTCTGTCTGTCTGTCTGTCTCTCTCTCGCTCTCTCTCTCTCTCTCTCTTTCAATTCTCTCTCTCTGTCTGTCTGTCTGTCTGTCTGTCTGTCTGTCTGTCTGTCTGTCTGCTCTCTCTCTCTCTCTCTCTCTCTCTCTCTCTCTCTCTCTCTCTCTCTCTCTCTCTCTCACACACTCTGTCGCTCCCTCTCTCTCTTTTATCTCGCTCTCTCTGTCTCTCTCTCTCTCTCTCGCTGTCTGTCTATGTCTCTCCCTCCCTCCCCTCACTAAAAGAGTGGGCCCTTGGAAAAGGCGTGTGGACCGCCTCCACCCCCCCTCATGCAGCCACACGCCCGCGCCTCTGTGCTGCTGCGGTTGTTGGGTGTGAAACACCGTGCGTGGTCGTGGCAGCTGGCGGTCTCTCTGCGCTAGTTCGAGCCCGTGTCAGTGGGCCCACGCCCGAGAAAACTGCGTTTGTGCGCTTCGCTGCCAAAGCGTCTTAAGTAATCTGGCGTGGCCAACAAACCTGCGTACTTTCACAGAGAGAGAGAGAGAGAGCAGACCTCCGTAGAGACCGTGTCAGCTTTAGACAGGTTGCTGGATAATCTGAACTCCAGTGAAAGCGTCGTCCATGGCAAAATATGGCGCTCACGTATTTCAGCGGGGTTCGCGGCGGACAAGTGATGGCCGCGTACAGCATTTCCAGGTGTACCCGAGCGTTAAAGTCGAGGGAGGGCTAGTAGCGTCTTATGGCCACAAGATGGCGGACTTGAGCCTTGAACGGAAACGAGCCGAGCGCTGTCTGTGAGCAGCGTCATCTCATCCACCGTCGGCACTCTGCTCGAGACCCGAAGCTCATAGGCAATTTACACATTTAGGCGAATCCTGACGAACTATAATAGATTAATCGGTTATTGATTTTGATTTTTGTTGCGGGTAGAAACGTTAAAAGGGCAATGCGACGTTGTGGGTTTCGCTGCCCCGTCCTGGGTTTGGGGGGGGGGGGAAAGAGTCGCTGTTTCTTTAGGGGCGTGTCCACACGTCGGAGGCCTGATGACGCTGCCCCCCCGCGCGCGTTCCATCCTGCACCTGCAGCCCACCGGCGGACACACGGCGCCTGAACTGTCCCCGCAAGAGACGGAGAGGAGCTGAGGGAGGTGAGACTCGTTTCGGGCCGGAGAACCGTACCCGGGAGTTTTGGTACTCTTTGACAGCCCGTTTTGACCGTTTGTGTGCCAATGTAAATTTACTTAATTCACCTGTTCTCTGCCTCTTGGTGATCTTGGCCACACGTATGCTGATGGACTTGACCTGACGTGCCGTCTTGGCTATGAGATGATTACTATGTAGCAAATGTGTTACTACTACTTACTACTACTACTACTACTACTATACTACTACTACTACTACTTCACATAGTATTTAATTACAGTACGGCGTATGTTACAGTACTAAATATATATATATATTTGTACAGTACTATATTAGCACTATCCAATGTGCCTTTCACCACTTCATAAAGTACTACTATGATATGACTGCTATTTAACAAATGTACTACTACTTCGCTTAGTAGTACTATAATGAGAAGATTACTATGTGGTGGCCTGCGATGCTCGTTTGTAACACCCCAGTCTATCTGCTAATAGCTACAAGCTACTTTATATACAGGTATCGGCCATATGAGTAAATGTAAAGGTGCTGGCTTTGCAAAAGTGTTATTTCACGCGTTAAAGTACTAATAGTACATATATTTAACTAAAGAACAAGGTGAGCAGCAATGCAGGTTTTCTCGTTATTTCAACTGCGGTTAACACGTTTAACTTGTCAGTACTGATTTTGAAGCAAACGTTGAGTTTGTGTAACGATGATTACTGTTGGAGGCCAGTTTTCACATGGGCGTATATTAAGTGGCATGGCCCGTGTACTAATGAAGTTTTAGAAAAGCTATGAAGTGCAAGTAGTGGAGCGTATGGCAGCTTGGAGGGCACAGTCACGCTGACAGAGCTGACAGGAAATGCACTGGCAGTGAACGTCAGTTCATTTTCATCAGGGAAAACGAGCTGCTCGGGTCGAGCGGTCAACCATGGATTTCTACATACTTTTTTTTTTTTTTTATTGCTGAGCAGGAACACACCGAGTTGCACGTGCTTGAAGTGCAAGTGCTGGTTCTGTCGGTTTACGTGATAATTGCTTATTGAGCTTTTATGCCATAGGTTGCTTTGTGAAGGGAGCTGGACCCGAGTTTAGCTGACAAAACTTCCAACATGTTAGCGATAGTAATCACAATTCTGCGTTTCATTTATAACACACATCAACTCTAGGACGAAACATACACAACAAACAGCCAATGGCTGCTGGGATGGGCTCCAGCATCCCCGCAGCCCTGAGAGCAGGATAAGCGGTTCAGATAACGGATGGATGGATGGATGGATGGATGGATGGATGGATGGATGGATGGATGGATGGATGGATAACTTCATCTGTGATTTGTGCCTGCAGGGTTTTTCTTTTCCGCCATGAACACAGACAACATTCCTGAATGCCTTCCTGTGGAAGGAAGCACGACGAGTGAGTACCTGTGTGATCGAATGTGTTGTGGAAATGCGTGTGGCGATGCCTTGCACCGTGCATTTCTGCTGCCACTTTCATGCACACCAAACTCCAGGGCCCACACAAGGCTGCAGAATGCTGAGGTGTTTACAATATGTGGGGCGTCCTGGATAGTTGGCTGTCTAGACAGTGTTTTACAGTGTGTGCATGTGACCGGTAAGCCATGTTGCCCTTGTTTCGGTGTGTGACTGTACTCCACTGTACTTGACTCCAAAACTGTACCATTATGTTTCTGCTTCTTCATCAGAGAGGCGGTGATGCATACAGCTACTGGTGTCTAGCATGTGGTTTATTCAAATGTTAATACCGATATCAACATCTGTGTCAAAAACAGTCATTCGCTAATGGGTGCGAAAAGTGACAAAAACGATTTTGACTGTCGTAACTTGTGCATTTGCAGACACCTGCAGTGGGGGGGCAGATCTGAAGCCAAAGGAGGAGGTGGAACAGATGGAGCTCAATGAGGTCCAGCTTAACAACTCATTCAGTGTGACTGAAACGGAGTCTTGTGAAGGTGTGGCGGATAGATAAGTCTAGAAACACACACACACACACACACACACACACACACACATGCTTTAATTATGTTTTGCTTTTTATAGTGAAGGCATCTAGCCCGTACTCTTATTTAGAGCAAAGGCACCATGAGTGAAAAAGCAAGACGAGCTTGAATTTCTGGTCCACATTTAAGTGTATATGCAACCCAATTTTTAACAGGATGTAGATATTGCTGACGGTTCACAAATATAAAAAAAAAACTGTTGTATGCTCTTGTTTTCCCGTGGATATGATTTGCTGCTATTCTGCAGCAGTTTTCCTTCTGAGACCATTTATATTTATATAACGTCATCTAGCTAGCATTGCAAGGAATGGGAGGGAGCATGAGGCTCACTGCCACGATGCCCCAACAGCAGATGTAGTAAATATGCCAGTATCACTGCAATGGTGTCGCCTGACTTAACGTTGGGCAGAGAAGTGCAAGGTAAGAAGTAAGGGTTAGGGTGCACAAAGGCTTTTCCTTCCTTCCTTCTCTGGGAAACAATAGGAAATGTGCCGTCAAAGCTGCAGGTGTAGAAGTTGTGCAGGTGTAGAAGTTGTGCAGGTGTGTGGGTTAGAGAGTCGTAGTTGCACAGCTGGTTGGTCGTCAAGTTTCATCTAAACTTGGGTCAAATAGCATTTCTAACGCAATTAACACTTTATCAACTGAAATTAGACGCCGTCTCACCCAGGTCCAGGTTTACATCACATTACTCTTGACATTTTCCTATTGTAATTGTATTTCTATTATTCATATTTTGCATTATTATCAACATTTTTGTATATCATTCGACACAGTTGTTGTGTCTAGTGTAAAATATCATGGTGTAAAATGTCCCGGTGTCCCAAAAAAAAAATACTATGTGTATACTCAAACTGTACCAGAACGCCATATTGGAGGACGGCAGACTGAGACGTTCTGGCCAACTTGCCTCAGATATGCGATGAAGTTATAAACCGGCACACGTTTGAAGAAGAGCGGTTTCCGTCCTTGGTGTTCAGTTAAAAGCCCGCCATCACCAGAGATCAGTTTTCCGCTTGTTTTTTTATCTCCACGCGTCACAACTCCCAACGGGGTGAAGTTCTGTGAAGCCCCTCTCACAGCTCGCAGACCCCAGATTCTATAACGAGCCTTTCACAGCTCTGCCTTTACTCACCGCCCTCGGCCTGCTTTCCACCATACATGACAACCCTGCTCAGCTCAGTGTCAGCAACCACACAGACCACAGTGTGTCGTACAGGGGTAGCGAGAAGCACGTCGAGGGGTTGGTTGACACTTCGCTGGTGACGGGCCCTGCGAGCCAGGCTTCGGGACTTGGGCGTCAACCATCGGTGTGTTAAGATACAGTTCTCACTCAGGCGAGCTGTGTTGGACCGAATGTGGGCAAGGTCGTAAGGCGAGGTTTTGGTTGTATTGTTTGCCTAAAAAAAAAGGGCCGCGCAGTCGGAGGGAACACGTTATATCTGGCAGGGCCGAGCCCTACACCAGCACTCGCTCAGTCTCTAATGCAAAGATCACCAAAATCAGTCTGGCAGTTTTGCTTTACCCGCCTTAAAAGTTTGGATTTCGGTCGCGTTTTAATTATAGGAGGAGTCCTGCCAAGTTTGCGAGGATGTATTAATCTACGCATGTTTTGATTCCTGTGGAATTTAGGATAGAAAAGTACATTCACATCCAGAGGACACAATAGCTACATCGATACAGGGGACTACTCCGTGTAGAAACAGGGGGACGGGGCGGGGCGGCGGCGGCGGCGGGGGGGGCGTTGTCTCATGGAGGTGTCTGCAGCGTCTTCTCCTGCCCTGGTTCTACTTTCTCTGTATTTAGAGGAAATGCCTCCCCCTTTATCTCTGGCACACATCTTCTGAATCTATCTCTGACGCTGCGCGTTGGCCCAAATTAACCTCAACCACAGCTTGGAGACGTGCCGATGTTAATATCGGGCTCTCAGACCACACACATGTACATGTAGAAGTGGAGTCAAGTCACATTTCAGTCAGTGTTCAGTCAACACATTGTGGAGCACAGCCAAGACCATTCGGCTCCTTATTTGAAGGTGAGAGCAAACCAGGAACCGTTGCGCCTCCCCTTTGGCGTCCGCCTCAGTTTATTGCTCGTTTGTTCTTACATTTTTCACTCGCTCACCATGACGTATCTCTCAGATGCACATGTATGTGTAACTCCTACAGATTCATGTTACTTTTGCAGATACACGTACATGTAAAAATAACGCAACAAAATGTGTAAGAAATCCCATTCTGAATACTGCGCATTACAGTATTGCACTGAGGAAATATAACAAAGCGGCACGGTGGCGCGGTGGTTAGCGCGGTGGCCTCACAGCAAGAAGGTCCTGGGTTCGAGCCCCGGGGTAGTCCAGCCTTGGGGGTCGTCCCGGGTCGTCCTCTGTGTGGAGTTTGCATGTTCTCCTCATGTCTGCGTGGGTTTCCTCCCACAGTCCAAAGACATGTAGGTCAGGTGAATCGGCCGTACTAGATTGTCCCTAGGTGTGTGTGTGTGTGTGTGTGTGTGTGGGCCCTATGATGGCCTGGCGGCCTGTCCAGGGTGTCTCCCCGCCTGCCGCCAAATGACCGCTGGGATAGGCTCCAGCATCCCCCCGCGACCCTGACTGGGATAAGCGGCTTGGATAACGGATGGATGGACGTATACTGTGTCGATGTTACACTTGCAGAAAACCGATACACTCTGCCTCTCTCTTCCTTCCTCCCTGCCTAGAAACCACGCCTATGAAGACCAAGCGAGAGGGAAGGAAAGACCGTGAGCCCTGCCCCCGGGAAGAGCAGGACGGCGAAAGCCGGATAAAAGAGGAAGAAGAAGATGTCAGCGAGGGCACGACGGAGGAGGGACCCAATGGCGAGGGGCCGGAGGAAGCCGAGGAGGATGAGGAGCGGGAGGGAGACGAAGAGGGAGATGCTCTGAACGAACCGCAGGACCTGTCCCTGGTAGATTATGCGTGTTACGAGAGCGCCGCCCTGCCGGACGCCCATGCAGCAGCCCCGGCGGGAAGCTACGTTTCTCCCCGAAGCCAGGCAGCCGGCAAGCTCAGCTGTGACATCTGTGGCCTGTCTTGCGTCAGCATCAACGTGCTGCTGGTGCACAAGCGCAGCCACACTGGTGAGGCGCACGGAAACACAGACCGGACCTCAAACACAGCAGTTGCGCAATCGATATAACTGATCACCGGCTCAAAGTACACGTCAAAAGACGCGCAGGCCACGTGAAGCCGCCGTACTAAATTGTCCCTAGGCGTGAATGTGACGGCCCGGCGGCCTGTCCGGGATGGGCTCCAGCATCCCTGTGACCCTAATTTGGATAAGCGGCTTGGATAATGGATGGATGGATGGATGGATGGATGGGATCAAAGTACCTTGTTTTATTTTCCTTTAAGAAGGGAAAACCATTTGATTTAGCACCGAAGAGTCTGCGATCCAAAAGAAAATACTATGCAGCCTTTGTGTGTTTTCTGTAGCCGTGCGACATCCTGCAGTGATAAACGTGCAGTTACCACATAGAGATGGAAGCTGATAATTTGTCTTTGTTGGCCGCTATTGGGATGTGAAACACATCGTGTCACATCGCCATTATCTTCGTGCTACTTGCTGAGTTATGCAAGTCCTGTCGGCCCCTAGATAGATGATTTCGTTTCGAGGCGGCTGCAGCCTTCATCCAGGGTCTTATTTTACTGCACCCGACGTAGGAGAGTGCAGAAAGTGTGTGGAAAGATGTTGTAATACTCGGGCGTTGCTATACATATGTGTCGTTTGCATCCATTTAAAGTTCCACGTGATGCAGTATTTTTGGCCACAGCCTGCAGTCGCCTGGGTCCCGATTATATTTCCCGGCCACGGGCGGTAGAAATGCCTTTGAGCACCGACTACTTGCTGCAGATAAAGTTAAACAATTAAGATCTTTAAAAAAAAAACCTATTCCGGGCACTTATTCGTCTGGTAAGCGTGAGACCGTCACTATGCAAGGCTCAAACACATTGAGAGGATCATGCGGCGTGGCTGATTTCGGTATTCAGACGTAAACTCTCAAGGCAAATTTGCTTCACTGATGGAACGGCACTGCAACCAAAATACCCTGCAGAGCAACCCAACAGAAGGCAAGCTAGCGACACAAAAATACGCCTTCAAACCTTTCACACACATTGGTTAGAGACACCACGAATCCGGCACACCCCAATGACGTAGATGTGTGACGGAGTGAAACTGCTGACCAGGCTCTCTCACTCGGGGCTGATTCATTTTTGTTGGCTGCCAACCTGATCGACACACGTCAAGTCAGGCTGAGGGTTTTTCGAAGAGGGAATGGAAACGAGAAAATGTGTATTCGGGCGTGTGCGTGGTAAAATCATCTCTTTTGTTTTGCTGCAACCAGGAGAGCGGCCGTTCCATTGCTCGCAGTGCGGGGCCTCCTTCACCCAGAAGGGAAATCTGCTTCGCCACATCAAACTGCACTCCGGGGAAAAGCCTTTCAAATGCCCCATGTGTAACTACGCCTGCCGACGCCGTGACGCCTTAAGCGGGCACCTGCGCACACACTCT
The DNA here is from genome assembly GCF_029633865.1 of Lampris incognitus. Classification (NCBI taxonomy): domain Eukaryota; kingdom Metazoa; phylum Chordata; class Actinopteri; order Lampriformes; family Lampridae; genus Lampris; species Lampris incognitus. The sequence continues at coordinate 55,494,051 of NC_079215.1, read as the reverse complement.
GGTACCGGTTTGCCACCTGCACCCATTCACTCAAACACACCCAAGTTCATACACATTTCTGTGCACCTGTGAATGAAGCCACATTCTCTTTTTCTAGCCTCTGTTGTGATGCAAAGAGGTCACACCCGGCAGCATTCATGCCACGTTTCTCGGCAACACCATTCTATTCAGCCATATTTACTTGAGATACTCTATTGACCCCCGGTGGGGAAATTACACTCCGCCTTTAGCCCCTCCTAGCTGTGTAGCTAGGAGCAGTGGGCAGCCGCCGTGCAGCGCCCGGCGGGTTGTTGGCCGCCATGTATCATCTTTGGAAAAGTTTTGGGTTAAGTGCCTTGCTCAGAAGCACCCAAGCAGTAGCTGCTTGGTTAAAGGAGAGTGTTGCTTATTCGCTTTAAACTCCCATGTATGTAGTGTGTAGGCAGATTCGAAGCGGGGGGGGTGCTTTGGTCACACACCCGCTTCATTCTGGCCTGCATCGAACTTCATCTAGACTTCTGCTGTTTCCTCTGCTTTCATCAGCTAATTGTGTCGAACTCATTCCATACAAAACCATTTACATACAGCATTTTTGCAGCGGAAAGACACACGGTGTACCTGGGTTGTTGCCAAATGAATGTGACGTGTGATTTTTTTAACTGAAACTCCCGCTCGCAGTGGAGAAGCCCCACAAGTGCAACCACTGCGGTCGCAGCTACAAACAGCGCAGCTCCCTCGAAGAGCACAGAGAGAGGTGTCATGTGTACCTTCAGAGCAAAGGCCCTATCGAGAGAGGTGAGCAGCAACTTCACTAACACTGGGCCTTCTCCCCTTGTCACCTGTTCTAGCACAACGTAGCTCAGTCACGTTAAACACCGACGCAGAAATAAACTAAGAGAAGGTCAAACGAGGCTTCGAAGAGTATCCTCTAATACATCATTCACAAAAACAGCACTAAAAACGCACACTTTCAGGTGCCCACATGTTCTCACAAGCAGGAACACACCTTCATCAGTTCTTACACGTTTAAATCCTTTCAGTTTTTGTGGATGTTTATTACATAGTGATGATAGTAATAATAACAGTAATAATATTACATTTTATTTAATGGCGCCTTTCGTGACACTCAAAGGGTCACCTTACATGATATACAATAAACAACAAATCAGTGAAAACCATCAGTACAATCAACAATGAAACATGCGTTACGCAACAGAGCATAGCTCAGCAAGGAGTTATATCCAGATGCATTTGATGCAGTTAATGCAGTTAAAGTGAGTAAGCTAGTTTAAAAAGGTGGGTTTTAAGAGCAGTTTGGAATTCTGTAATGGAGTCCAGTATGCAGATGTGACAGGGAATGGAGTTCCAGAGTTTGGGTGCAGCATAGGAGAAAGCCCTGGTACCCATTGTGCTGAGGTTGATGGCTGGTAGTGCCAATAGACCCGCTGATGAAGACTGCAGGGAGCGAGAAGGAGCATAAGTCTGAAGGAGGTCTGTGAGATAAGCAGGAGATAGATTATGAAGAGCTTTGAATTTTAATAATAAAATTTTTAAAATTAATCCACTGTGTGACACAGGAAGCCAGGGTAACTGAATCAACAGGGCAGAGACATGTTCAGTGGGTTTTGAACGTGTATTAATCCATGCTGCAGAAATCTGGGTGAGTTCAAGTCGGTGAATAAGTTTGTTGGGGATGCCTGACAGGATCGGATTGCAGTAGTCAATGCTGGTGTGACCAAAGCATTGACTAAGACTTCCGTGGAGTGTTGTTTCAAAGCAGGTCATAGTCTGGAGATGTTTCACAGATGGAAAAACGCAATCCGGCAGACACTGTTTGTATGACTGGAAAAAGAAAGGGTACTGTCCAGGATAGCACCAAGGCTCTTCATCTGTGTGCAGACAGGTGTAACAGCTCCAGCGATGGGGAGTGAGCAAATATTAGTTTTCGAGAGTGTAGATTTAGTGCCAGTGAGGAGTAGCTCAGTTTTACTACTGTTGAATTTCAGATATTGTTTGTCATCCATATCTGTAAATCATGTAGACAAGCAGTGAGGGTACTGGAGGGGAGAATAGAAGTGGGCTCAGTGGACACACAAAGCTGTGTATCATCAGCATAACAGTGACAATTGATAAATAATAAACAGGAGTGGCCCGAACAATGAACCCTGTGGAACTCCATGATGAACCATGAAGCTTTCTTACCGGTAATTCCGAATCTGTACAAAATGTGTCCCGTCTGTAAGGTAGGAAGCAAACAATTGATACACAGCGCCCCCATCGCCAATGCTAGCCAGATGATCCATGAGGAGCTGATGGGATATAGTATCAAAGGCTGCAGTGAGGTCAAGGAGGATGAAGATAGAGAGTAGACTGGAATCAGCTGCATAGAGGAGGTCGTTGGTGATCTTAACCAGGGCTGTTTCTGTGCTGTGTTTGAGGCGAAAGCCATATTGGAATTGTTCAAAGAGATTGTTGTTATCACGGTATATCTGAAAGTGAGACGCAACTACCCTCGCAAGGATTTTGGAGATTAATGTTAAATTGGTAATAGGCCAGTAGTTGTTTTAGTCAGTAGAATCCAAATTAAGTTTTTTCAGAGTTGGTCTGCGAAATGAAATTGTAACATTATGGCAACCTTCAGTGAAGGGGGAACTCCACCAATGGACAGAGAGGAGTTGATGATGGAGGTTATCAGGGAGATGATAAAAGGCATGCATGTTTTAACTAGGGTTGTGGGAATTGAATCCAGGTGACATATAGAGGTGCTAGACTTAATAATAAGTTCAAAAATTTGATTTTCAGTTGGAAGACTGAAGTCACATAGGACAGTGGATGGGGACAGTTTCATGGCGCTTGTTGATGGTAAATCAGTCTGTATGATGTTAGCAGAAGGCAGCTGAATTGGAATACTTCAAAACAGGACAGCATTGCTCAATAGAAAGGTTACTATTCATATTGGTTTTAGGTGGGTTGAACCTTATCACTGTTCTAGTATTACCTCCACCTGCACTGATGATATTTGCATATTTGCATAATAGGATGATTTAGATATTGAAAGAGCATTTGTGTAATGGAGTATATGCTCAGAATACATTTGTTTATGAACAGCAAGTCCAGTCTTGGTGCAAAGCCTCTCCAGGTGCTGACCTAAAGCCTTGAGCTGAAGTAGTTCAGGCATATACTAGGGAGCAGTATGGGCAAATGAGACAACGGGTGTTTTCAGAGGGGCTAAAGTATCAAGTGCATAACATACTATCATTGTAGTAGTCCATTAGAACCGGGAGTGAGGAGGTGTGAGCAGGAACAGGGTTTGAGGTAATTAAACTGCTAAAATCGTCTGGATTAACATGTCTAATGTTGCAGTATTATATGGTACGATACACCCTTGCTTTACTGAGCAGTGGGTTGGTGCTGAATAACGTGGCTTTATGGTCATAGATGGGTAGTTCATCAGAGGTGATGTTATATGGTGTGATGCCGGAACAGCAAACTAAGTCAAGGATATGACCCTTGATGTGGGTTGTAAAGTTGACATATTGTATTAGATCAAAACAATCTACATTGCTTTAAAATCTTTAGTGAACATACTGTCAGTGTTATCAAAATGAACATTTAAATCCCCCATTAGGATGATATTGAGAGACATTGCACTAAGGGTGGCTAAAACTGCTGTGAGTTCAGTGATAAAAAATATTCAATGTCTTCGGTGGGCTTTACAGAACAGCAATAATGGTGAGTATAGGTCCATAGAACCTAACAGCCAGCAGTTTAAAGGAAGATTGATCAGGTAGAGAGAGTGGCATTAGTTGTATACTATCGGGATAGATCAGCACGAGGCCGTCTCCTCTGCCCAAAGAACAAGGTTTGCCTGTGTAAACAAATCCTGGCGGAGTTGCTGATTTCAGCTGTAGAAAGTCATTCTGTAACTGCCAGGTTTCTGTGAGATATAAATACTCCAGTTTGTGCTCTGTGATGAAGACATTGACTAGAGGGGCTTTGTTGGTGATAGATCTGGCATTGTAGAGGGCGAACTTGTGACAGGCCGTGTACGTGTGAACAGCTGATTTAGCTAGCGAGTTAGCACACTGTGGTCTACATGCCAGTCAGAGCTTATGGATGGCATGAACCTGCTAACCGGAAGTAGCTGACAGTCTCAGCATTGCTCAGTGAATGTACCTTGGACATCAGAGAAAAATGTCTCGATGGAACTGAAGATCTCTCAGAGGTTCGTAGTGTGACCCAAGTCGGTATAGTTCATCTGGTGAGTATCTCAGTTGGTTAGTAGTGGTGATGGAGGATAGCATGGTAGAAAGTGTGATCCATGACAGCATTTTGAGGGGAATCATGATTTTAGCTTAAATCCAGTATTCGGTAAGACAAGCCAGTATTCAAAACATAACAAGCGGGGGGAAAAAGGATCCGAATGAGCAGCAGCAGCCAAAACCTGCCAGTGTTGATGACCCAACTGGCCAGTGGGAGTTAGAGAACTATACAAAAATAAATTCTCTAGAATTCTGTAGTGGTTACCACATCATTCGAGCTAAATAGTTTGTGGCGGTGGTGGTTTTTGGCATTGTTGCACCAAGGCGCATTTTCTCATCTGTAGCTGAAGTGGAAGTCAAATATGTAGGCCAAATTTCCATCTCTTGCTTTCGTACACCAGCCTGGCCAAGTAGCCTATGTACTCATTTGTTGTGGAGGGCAGTTGCAACACACCAACAATGCAGTTTTTGTGGTCAACAAATGTCGCAAGTTTATGCCTGATAGCGTCACAGTGAGGAAATAGATCTTCATCCTGCAGTCTGATGTCCTGTACTAGTAATGAAGAAAAAAAAAGAGACCAGGAAGTGAGGTCACAGGAACATGCTCACTAAAATGTATATCTTGTTTGTTCACCTTTGTGTTGTACTTTTTTACGTAATTAGATAACCGCAAATGCATGAACAGGTTGAATGGGTAGACTGCAATTGAGCGCATGCACACGTCCTTTTGTCACAATACCTCCTGATTGTGAAAAGGTCATTTCCTCATCGCTCGCTCGCTCTCTCTCTCTCTCTCTCTCTCTCTCTCTCTCTCTCTCTCTCTCTCTCTCTCTCTCTCTCTCTCTCTCTCTCTCTCACCCTTTCTCTCTCTCTTTCACGCTCTCCATTTTTTCAACTTTTGTTCTCCCACTCACACAGACAACAGCCACACATCTAGGGCTCAGATGGGCACAGAGCGAGCGTTGCTATTGGACAGGCTGGCTAGCAACGTAGCCAAACGGAAGAGCTCTATGCCGCAGAAGTTCACCGGTAAGAGGAATCCAACACAATGGCAGCTTTAAGTCTCCAAAGAATCAAAAGCAGGGGGAATGGGTTGTGTCATAATTCACCTGTTATATTCTACCACTTCAGATATGACTACAAATTACGTACACCTTGAAGTTTTGACTGTATTGCCTTGTTGGCTAGCACAAAGCAATCAAGGCAATACCCGTGCTTACAGCTACTTGCTGCTGCTTGCTTTGAGTTACAGGGAGAGAAAAAAAACTTAAGTTGCAGCTGTACGAAGACAACTTTCTGCCGGCGAGACATACAGAGAACTCTATATGTCTTGAAAGAGGTCCGCCGACCGAAATGTCGGCCTCATACAGCTGCAACCTAATATTTTGCCCTCTAACTTTTTTCTTTGTAATCATAATTGACAGCCCCTGACAGCAGGAGCGATCCTCATGCAGCATTGCCCATTTCTTTGTTTTGCTTTAAATTACGAATATCCTCGCCTTTCACATTGTGTTTATGCCAATTTAAGTCTGACTGGCAAATTCATGCTTGTTTAGTGAGACGATATTTCAAGTTGCCTTTCTGAGCTCTTTGTTCATGTCTCTATTTGTCTTTGCCGGCCTCATGTGTTTCTTGCCAAACAGGAGTTAAGGGCAGAATACTGGCCTTATACCCTGCACCACACCTCAGGATGCCACACCACCGCCCTAGATTCAAAACGTGAAGTTTATCATCGGTGGGTATGGTTTACCATACACAAGAAAATAATGTAACTTGGGAGCCATTATGGCAGGGATAGGCAACATGGTCCAGAAAGGTCTGGTGTGGGTGCAGGTCTTTGTTCCAACCAAAAAGTTACACACCTGAGTCTACAAATCAAGGTCCTCAGCAAAGACTATTGGTAGACTAATGGAATCAGGTGTGTAACTGTTTGGTTGGGACAAAAACCTGCACCCACAACCAGACCTTTCTGGACCATGTTGCCTATCCCTGCAATATGGGAAGACACATTTGCACAATTTCACAGGCATATCTGCAAGTTTAGATACTTCTGTTTGAGGTTTCACAATTCAAACGCAGACAGACTTTGCACCACGGCTAAATGACAGCAAGACATCAGTTTCAGAAAATGACTGGCTTGGCTCAATGCCTTGCCAAAGTTTACGGGCGGCGCGCACCTATTTCCACTACCTATGTCGCTCCTTTCTGGTTTAGCAGACCTCAAGAAAAAGAACTTAGTTTCAGAATCAAACCTTTCAACACTCGCAAACAAGGGTGTGCAGGACAAAGAATCCTGCCTCTTTCTATCATCTCGACAAATGAAGTAAGGCCTTTCAATATGACAACCACAGGAGGAAAAGAGAAGTAATGTCTGTGACCGCATAGCAAGACGGAGGGGGGTAGGCGAGAAAACGTGAGCAGGTGTCTCTCCGTCTTTTCTTCTGTGGTGCAGCTGCAGTAGAGGCTTCAATCTGCTTCCTCTCAACCCCTCTGTCCTTTCATGCCTCCGCTGCTCTAAGCAGGAAGTGTAACTGCTGGGTCAGGGACCTTCCATTTCTCTTGTCTCACCATGTCATTTACAATGCCTTAGTTCACTGTCTCAGTTTGGCCTTTTGTTAGTTCAGGTGCAAACTGTGGTCTTTTTGTCCTCTGTTGCCTCCACTCAGGATCAAGGTAAGGATCTTCAAGAGTCATATAAGGATGCATACTGTAGCTTTTTTGATAGGGCCCATTATTTTAAATGGCTTTCAATGCAGCTTGCACTCTGTGGCACTGTATTTGTAGATGAGGTTTGGCTGTGACTCTCCCCTTGCCCGGTCCTGACTGCTCTCCCTCTCCATGCGGCTGATCCAGGCGACAACGGTGTCTGTCTGGACCTGAGCTTTAACAGGGAGCTGATACACCCAACGGACGTTATGGACCCCCCACTGAGTTCCCCAGGCCCCGACATCCACCACCAACCTCAACAAGCCCTGACAGATCCAGACCCTGAATCAGCTCTACACAGGCACTACTCCATTCCTTTGGCCCACAATGACGTGAGTCCCTTGGGCCTCACCAACGGTCACAAGCTGGGCCTGCCAACACCAAGGCTCACCCACACAGCCCAGCCACCCCAGGGACACCCCAGCATGGACTCCTTCCACACTGACCCTGCTCAGATCCCCCAGCCTCTGACATACAGCCTAGAGCGCTTGCTAGGGGCGGGCAATCATCACAATGGCCTCCCCCACCCTCATGCCCAGTCGATCCCTGTGCCACCCCTGGAGGCTTTACGGGTGATGAGAGCCAATGGGGACTCGGGAGTGCTTTCCAGGGCGGTGTACCCCTGCGGGCACTGCAGGGTCATTTTCCTGGACTATGTCATGTTTACCATCCACATGGGATGCCACGGATTCCGAGATCCGTTAGAATGCAACGTGTGTGGCCACCGCAGTAGGGACCGCTATGAGTTCTCCTCACACATAGCCCGCGGAGAGCACCGCCTCGAACCCAAGTAGCGCTTCATGCCAGCACTCGCACATACACACAGAAAGACACATATACACACAGGCCATACCCACCTACACAAACATATCACACAAAGAAACACACACATCGGGGCGTCCGGGTGGCGTGGCGGTCTATTCCGTTGCCTACCAACAAGGGGATCTCCGGTTCGAATCCCCTTGTTACCTCCGGCTTGGTCAGGCGTCCTCACAGACACAGCTGGCTCTGTCTGCGGGTGGGAAGTCGGATGCGGGTATGTGTCCTGGTCGCCGCATCAGCGCCTCCTCCGCTCAGTTCCGTGATCCTCCCACACGCTACATCCCTGTGGCGAGACTCCTCACTGTCAGGTGAAAAGAAGCGGCCGGCGACTCCTCATGTACGGGAGGAGGCCTGTGGTGGTCTGCAGCCTTCTGCGGATCGGCAGTGGGGGTGGAGCGGCCACCGGGACAGTTTGGAAGAGTGGGGCTGAGTACAACTGGGGAGAAAAGAAATAAAAATTGGGAAAAAGAACACACATTGATTCAGCCGGTTAGTATCAAAATGTATAAATAAAGCACAAAGTAGTATTGTCTTTTCTGTGACTGTGTGTGTATGTGTGTGTGTGTGTGTGTGTGCGTGCATGTATTTGCGCTGTAAATATTTTTATATATAGGGACAATTTTGCATCATTTTCATACTTAAATTTCTACTTTTGACGACTGCAAATAACCACGTAGCTGCTGTTTATATCGCACCGAGCTCGAGCTGCATTTACATGTGCCGGAAAGGAGGAGGTGTCTAAACGTTCTCTCTACTTTCTGTTTCCTTGCCATCGGCACGGCACGGACGTGTGAAACGAAAAGAAAAACCAAAGGGTTTTTTCTTCTTTTTCTTTTCCTGATCCTGTCCAGTCTATATATGATGGATGCTGGGCGAGGGGTCTAGCTGTACTGTAAGGCTTCCCAGCTCATGACTGCAGAATAAAAAGCTTATCCCACATGTTTTCATGTCTCCTTTTGGGGCCGGGGCTCGAGGAAAGGCCGAGTTTACTGACACAACTTCAGCACCAGCCTCCTACTCCCACGTGTCAGAGAGGATTCAGCACTGTAGATACAACGTGCATGTCACCAATGTGGCCTGCGTGAGAAGAGGTAATGTGTGGAAAGTTGTGGCGATACCCGCTGTTGAGACGCCTCTACGTGTGGAGGAACCAGGAAGCGTAGAAGAAGAAGAAGCCACCGGGGCAACTTTTAAAAAAATATGCATTCTCCAGCTGGAATCGAACGTGTGCAGCAAACGACCTACACCAGGCCATGTCTGAAACGTGTTGGCCATGCTAATGGGAACGTCTCCCAATTTCATCATGAGATCCAGGCATCACAGTCTTCCCCCGGATGCTGAGGGATGATGCCGGGGGGGAGGGGGGGGGCTGGCGAGCGTCTTCATGCCCCTACTGGCTGACGTGGGGTATTGCACGAGCTCGCCACTTGGTGTATTTTCGACAGTTTGACACTTTGTGTTAAAAGTGCCTTGAAAATAAATAAATAAATAGATAGATAGATAGATAGATAGATAGATAGATAGATAGATAGATAGATAGATAGATAGATAACCAAAACAGGCGAGACTTGACTCAAGGCTCGAGACTCATTTCAGGCCTTCTTGACTTCAGTCTTGCGAAGTCCTCTTCGACTGCTGGTGGATCAGGCTCTCGGTTTGTCTGAGGCGTCGAGGAGGATGTAGGGCCCCCGTGTCACGCAGCAACAAGCAGGCTGTTAAGCCACGTCAGAACAGGGACACGGTTACGCTCGGCTGCCCTCAGACCAGAAGAGGGTGTGTGCTCATCCTGCTGCCGCCACATTATCTGTTCTCTCCATCATCAACAGTTCCCTTTTCTCTACTGACTTTAAAGAGAAGTGACACTAGATCCGCAAGTTGCCATCGCAGCCTAATGTCCATGTTAGGTCAAAGAGCTCGCAGGTACACGTGCGCGCGCGCGCGCGCACGCACACAAAAATTAGAATAGGATTTGAAAATAGTTTAAGTGTTAATCGTTCTTTTCCCCCCTGAGACGGGCCCGCCCTGCTGTCTAGAAACACCTCACTGCCATAAATGACTCCATGTGAACAAGTTCACAGGACACATTTTACTAAGCCGGAGGTTATAACGCCTGCAGCGACAGAAGTCGCTGAGAAATAAGTCTAGCGACATCTGCTGGCGGACTCGGGAGCCCGTTTGAAATCAAACGGGTATCAAAACGCGAGTCGCTTCAAGTTCACAGCGCACCGCCGACGGACGTTTAGGGGCACCAGAAAATCAGCAAAGGCGGGAAAAAGTGTTCAGCTGACGCCGTGTGATCGATCCCGGCTGCGACCGCGAGCAACAGCCCGAACGAATGAGACGCCTTGCCGAGGCGAGACACATTGAGCACGAGTGTCATTTCCAGAACGGGGACGGCGAAACGATTTTGTAATTGTGCTCTGAGCAGCTCCTGCAGGGGGCGCCATTGAACTACAACGCGTCTGAGTGTGGAGTCGGGGGGGGGGCCTGGAGTGCTCGACTGAGGTGCCCATACTACAGTTCATTACCGCCGTTCGCAAGTTTCCCCCCCCCAACTTAAATTTTAGTGTCGATATTTTGGGGGGGGGGGGCGGGGGCGGATTACTCCCGCTGCGACGTGTTCTCCACGAACCCCCCCCCCCCTCTGAATGAATCCACGCCGCTTCGCAGTTTCATATTCTGTGTCGACTCGGAAAAGCAGATGTGAGCATGCGCACTGCATCGGCTCGATGGGGACGGGAGGACATCACGGAAAACTAGCCGTATCGGAACCCCACGCCGAGATTTGAGTCCTCCGCTGCCCCGGAAAGGCGACAGACGACTACTATGCTAGACGCGGCGCTCACATCTGGGACCACTCGACACCCCGGCGAGGTTCGGTCGTCGCTGGACTAAGTACGAATATCATATGGGAGCAGCATGCGGGAAATGGTCGGAGGTTGCTGCGTGTGTTCCGATGAGCGAGGCTGGGCTGAAAACCCGCTGGTGTACTGTGATGGACACGGCTGCAGCGTCGCCGTGCACCAAGGTAACGAGTCCGCTTTGGCGACGGCGCGGTGGCCGCGCCGCGGCCGCGCCGCGGTCGCGCCGCTGGGGAGGATGGAGCGGCGCGACGCGGTCGCGACGCGACGCGGCGCGGCGCGGCTGCCTACGTGCCGGCGTGTGTCTTGTGTTTATGTGTGGGAGGGGGGTGTTGTTTCCTCCCGGCGCAGCCTGACGTCGATGACAACGGAGCGGAGAATGACACCGAGCCTTGATGGCGCCGACGGTCTGGGGTTCGGACGTGTGGCCGCTCGGCGCAAAGTTACGCACGTAACACCGACCGAAACCTAGCGTGGCCTTTTTTTGTGTGTCCCCCCCGCCGCCGCCGCCGCCCCCCCCCCACCGACCTACACATTGTTATATTTGTACCGATCGCCGTGGGTCCGCATACGTTGTGGTTGTTGATCCATCCGAAAGAAACACTGGGCTATCTATCGCAGGATCACGACCCCTTTCCTTTTCATTGAAACGACTCCCTGACCAAAACAACTCCTACATCCATTTCCAGACTATCATCTAGACTCATCCGCTCCAAGTTATGTACCGGCCCAACTTCTGTTCCGCCTCGCTGAGAGAGCGCGTTCTTAATCCCGAATATCAGCGCGGCCAAACGTACACTGAGTCATGATTTTGCAAAACTCTTAAGGAACGAAGTGGACAGATTATATTAAAAATGGCATTGCAAAGTTGGCACAGTTCTGCAGCGGGTTGTCAGCCCCAGGGGTCCAGACATTGCCGCATCACTTCACCAGAACCGGTCCAACGTGTTTTAAAGGCTAAATAAGGAACTATAACTGTGACGTCATTGATCTCGTTTGTGTGTGTGCGTGTGTGTGTCTGTCTCAGCTTGCTATGGCATCGTGCAGGTGCCCACCGGGCCGTGGTTCTGTCGAAAGTGCGAGTCCCAGGAGAGGGCGGCGCGAGTGGTGAGTGCGCCTCCAAAAAAGCCCACATGTGAAGTCCTCCAGTGTTGTGGAACGATGAAACTGGTGCTGATGAGAGTTTGTCCAAGCTTGTAGCAACCCCTGCTCTCTCTCTCTCTCTCTCTCTCTCTCTCTCTCTCTCTCTCTCTCTCTCTCTCTCTCTCTCTCTCTCTCTCTCTCCGTCTGTTTTCTTCTTCTTCTCTTGTCCCAGAGATGTGAGCTGTGCCCCCACAAAGAAGGTGCTCTCAAGAGGACCGACAGTGGAGGTAAGTATCGGGAGGTTGCCCCTCTTCTTCAGATCTTTCAGGCCGCTTACTCCTCTTCCTACCTCTGTCTCTCAGCCATCCTCCAAAACCACCACCCTAATTCACTTTGGACCACATTCTCCTTTAGCTTAACGGACAGACAAGTTTCGGCTTGGTCCCCTTCTTAAATTCTTCATAAATGCGATTTAGATAAAGGAAAGAACGTCGATTAAAGAAAAGCCTTTAAAACACGTGAGTCAGTGGTGGTGCCGTGCTAAAGATTTGGCGGGAAGTTGCAAGGTTTTGGACAACATCCATCTTGGCATCTTATGTTGTGTTCACACCGAACGCGAAGCACGTTTGTCGCGCGATGAGATTACATACAAGGTCAAAGCGCGAGTTGAAAATATTCAACTGGCTAGGCGACAAGGTCGCGAGAGAGTCGCGAGAGGTCGCAACACGGTCGCGAGAGAGTCGCGAGAGGTCGCGAACGGTCGCAACATACTCGCGAAAGCCTGTCGGCGTTGAGATTCTCCTGACGTCACTGACGTCCTGGCGCCCTTTTGAGTCAGAAAACTGAGGACACGCTGATCGTCGCGGGCTCGCGCACTCGACCCCGCGGCCAAACCCGCGCGAGTGACGCGAATAAAAACAAACGGAAGTCGCTTCGCGTTTGGTGGGAACACAACATTAGTGTGCAGGCGCATTAACTAACACCGATTTCCCTGCCAGGCTGGGCCCACGTTGTGTGTGCACTCTATATCCCTGAGGTTCAGTTCGCCAACGTACTTACCATGGAGCCTATCGTCCTGCAGTTCGTCCCCCACGACAGATATATCAAGGTACACACACACACACACACACACACACACACACACACACACACACACACACACACACACGAGACCTGCCGTTGTGGGGCAGCATGGCTCGGAAGGTCGCTGGTTCGATCCCCGGCTTCTCCTCAGAAGCGTGTCCAAGTGTCCCTGAGCAAGACATTGAACCCCTAACTGCTCCTGATGAGCAGGTTGGCACCTTGCATGGCAGCCTCCACCATCAGTGTATGGATGTGTGCTTGTGTGTGTGTACATGTTTAACTATCCTAATGTGGACCAAATGTCCTCATTAGGATAGAAAAACCAGAAACCACCCACCTTGTGTGGACATTTTAGAGGTCCTCACAAGTAAAAGGGTCTATGTTATGGTTAGGACTTGGCTGTAGGGTTAAGGTTAGACTTAGGGTTAGGTTAAGGTTAGGGTAAGGGTTAGGGATTTAGTTTGCGTGGTTACGGTTAGGGTTAAGGGCTAGGAAATGAATGTAGTTAATGAGGGGTCCTCATAAGGATAGTGAAACGAGTGTGTGTATGTGTGTGTGTGTGTGTGTGAGAGAGAGAGAATAGGTGAATGTGAGGCAAACATTTTAAGTGTTTTGAGTGGTTGGAAAGAAAAAGCACTATATAAATGCAGTCCATGAAGCAATTACCACACACACACACACACACACACACACACACACACACACACACACACACACACACACACACACACACACACACACACACACACACACACACATGCAGAGTCAATTTTATTTTTATAGCCCAATATCACAAATTACAAATTTGTCTCTGGGGGCTTTACAACAATACAACATCCTGCCCTTAGACCCTCGCATCAGATAAGGAACAACTCCCTAAAAAGAAAACCTTTAACAGGGAGAAAAAAATAGGAAGAAACCTCACGGAGAGCAACAGAGGAGGGATCTCTCTCGCACGACAGACAGACACACAATGGTTGTTGTGTTTACACAATTGACAGAATACAACGTTGAAAGAGGATAGCAGAATTATAATGGCATTATGAGATATATGAAGAATATGATGAGGAGGATGCCAAGGATGCCGCTCGAGATGGAATGTAGGGTTTAAGAAGATCAGACAGGTACTATGGTGGGGCAAGCCCATTTAGGATTTTAGAAGTCAGCAGAAGCACCTTGAAGTCTGATCTAACATGGATAGGAAGCCGATGAATGGAGGCAGGAATTGGTGTAATGTGGTCGTTTTTCTAGTTTTAGTTAGGATTCTAGCTGCAGCGGTTTGAACCATCTGAAGACTTTAAGTACTAGCATGTGACAGACTTGAAAACAGAACATTACAGTAATCAGGTCTGTATGAAACAAACGCATGTATTACAGTCTCTGTATCAGACGTGGACAGGAAAGACCACGTTTTAGCTATGTTACGTGAGTTTAAAAAAAGGCAGTCTTGGTGATTTCTTTAATGTTCTTACCAAAGCAAAGGCTGAGATGAAACTTAACACCAAGACTTTTGGCTGCCACACTTTGTGAAATCACAGAGTTGTCGATTGTTATTGTTACTTGATCAAATTGGTGTCTGTGTCTAGCAGCGCCAACGACCAGCATCTCAGGTTTATCCGAATTTCAAAGCAGGAAATTTAGTGACATCCAATTTTTCACTGCAGCCAAGCAGGCATCTAATTTAGTCAATTGAGTACGACATCAGCCCTTATAGGCACATATAGCTGAATATCATCCAAAATGGAAATTTATTTCATGACTGCGTATATAATTTGACCAAGAGGTGAAATATAAAGAGGGAAAAGTGGAGGGCCAAGAAGCGAGCCCTGAGGTACACCATATTTAACATCAGAGAATTTCAATGTAATATTATTATAGCAGACACAATGTGTTCTTACAGATAAGTAGGACTTAAGCCAAGAGAAAGGTAAGCTAGAGACACAGAAATTACAATTTATTCTGTCTAACGGTATACAGGCAGTCAGCAGATAAACCGTAAACCGAATTTGTATCTACTAAGTTGGAACAGTTAGGTACAGTTCACATCTAGCGTCAATTAGTCAAATGTTTGTCCTAGTATATAGTATATATTTCACCTAAAACATCATAACTATAATAATGCAGTAATAATAATAAATTTTACTACTACTACTACTTTCAGCTGTTCCCATTAGGGATCGCCACAGTGGATCATCCGTTTCCTTCTCTTCCTGTCCTCTGCATCTTCCTCTGTCACACCAGCCACCTGCATGTCCTCCCTCACCACATCCATAAACCTCCTCTTTGGCCTTCCTCTTTTTCTCTTCCCTGGCAGCTCCATATTCAGCATCCTTCTCCCAATATACCCAGCATTTCTCCTCCACACATGTCCAAACCATCTTAATCTTTTCTCTCTTACTTTGTCTCCAAACCATCCAACCTGAGCTGTCCCTCTAATATACTTGTTCCTAATCCTGTCCTTCTTCGTCACTCTGATTTAAAATCTTAGCATCTTCAACTCTGACACCTCCACCTCTGCCTCCGGTCCTTTCGTCAGCGCCATTTTCTCCACACCATATAACATAGCTGGTCTCACAACCATTTTGTAAACCTTCCCTTTAACTCTTGCTGGTACCCTTTTGTCGCAAATCACTCCTGATACTCTCCACCCACTCCACCCTGCCTGCACTCTCTTCTTTACCTCTCTCCTGCACCCCCTTACTTTGTACAGTTGACTTCAAGTATTTAAACTCATATGCCTCTGTCACCACTACTCCTTGCATCCTCACATTCTACTGTCCTCCCTCTCATTCACGCATATGTAGTCCATCCTGCTCCTACTGACTTTCATTCCTCTTCTCTCAAGTGCATACCTCCACCTCTCCAGGCTTTCCTCCACCTGCAACCTACTCTTGCTACAGATCACAATGTCATCTGCAAACATCATAGTCTATGGAGACTCCTGCCTGATCTCGTCCGTCAAGCTGTCCATCATCATTGCAAACAAGACAGAGCTCACAGCCGATCCTTGCTGTAGTCCCACCTCCATCTTGAACCTATCTGTCATTCCAACCACACACCTCACCACTGTCACACTGCCCTCATACATATCCTACACCACTCCTACATACCTCTCCGCAACTCCCGACTTCCTCATACAGTATATATAATAATAATAATTATGTAATAATTATGCAGTACCGTATTTATAATTGAGAGAGAATGTGTGTATAGGTATAAAAAAAACTTAATTAAAACATTTCTTACATTTCAAACTCCCCACCTGCCAGTGTCCCTGGAGCGGGTTGCGACCGGCAGAGCGGGCTCTGGTTTCTGGTAACAAAAACCAGAGCCCGCTCAGGGCTCACCTTCCCACCTCACCGGGTAAGGGGGGGGGGGTTGGCTTTCAGAGAAAGAGGATTCTAAATATTATTTTGATAATTTACTAGCTAATGAGAGTCAGCACCTCCAAGTCTGAGGCCACAGTTCTCTACCAGAAAAAGGTGGATTGCTCCCTACGGGTTGGGGATGAGTTGTTGCCTCAAGTGAAGGAGTTCAAGTATCTCGGGGTCTTGTTCACGAGTGAGGGTAGGATGGAGCGGGAGATTGACAGGCGGATTGGTGCAGCATCAGCAGTAATGCGGACGTTATACCGGACCGTTGTGGTAAAGAGGGGAGCTGAGCCGGAAGGCAAAGCTCTCAATTTACCAGTCAATCTTCATTCCAAACCTCACCTATGGTCATGAGGTTTGGGTAGTGATTGAAAGGGGGAGATCGCGGATACAAGCCGCTGAAAGGAGTTTCCTCCGCTCAGACACCCTACGGAGGAAACTCACCCTAACCCTAACCCTTAGAGATCGGGTGAGGAGCTCGGACATCCGGAGGGAGCTCGGCGTAGAGAGCTGCTGCTCCTTCACGTCGAAAGGAGTCAGTTGAGGTGGTTCGGACATCTGATTAGGATGCCTCCTGGGGGCCTCCCTTTGGAGGTTTTCTGGGCACGTCCAGCTAGGAGGAGACCCCGGGGTAGACCCAGAACTTGTTGGAGGGACTACATGTCCAATCTGGTCTGGGAACGTCTTGGGATCCCCCAGGAGGAGCTGGAGGGCGTTGCTGGGGAGAGGGACGTCTGGGGTGCCCTACTTAGCTTGCTGCCACCATAGCCCGACCACGTAGAAGCGGCTGATGATGAGATGAGTTGAGACACTAACTACATACTCAGTACACCATATAATATACTTCATCAAAGTAAATGACAGCTGGTATGCAGTGAGCTCCAGATACCGTCTTTAAAATAGATTACATTGACTGTTTACTCCATTGCTGTGATATGTAGTCTCACAACAGCAGCTAGACAGCGTTTTCTTTTACTCGGTAAAGTGAAATATCTCACAACAGACTGGCTCCAGGCCATCGTCGCCTTAGCAAAGATCTCTCATGTTAACTACAAGTCGTTTTCTCGTTCTTCCATCTAATTACAGGCTTTCCTGCTTGTTTTACATCTACACAGTAAGTGGTGATGTGATATACGGAGCAACCTTTTTTGAGTGCATTGAAAGAAAATCATCATGCCCTCTTACACAGACTGGATGAAGGGTCCATATCACTGAATTTCATCTGTGCTCTGTGTTGGTTGATTATGCATATGAACTTTGTGTGCAGGATAGCTGTGCAAACTGGTGTGTGTGTGTGTGTGTGTGTACGTACACTAGAGTAAGCCTGTCCATAAATGTATGTATGGTGTGTGTTTGTGTGTTACCGTCTAGTGGCCCACTCTCATATTGTTCCAGCAACAGTAAATTGCATGCAGCTTTGCCCTGTCAGAGCCATTCATCCAGATTTGCTCTCTTGCATTCCAACACGGCATTTTAATGGACAGTGAAAAACTTGAGACGCACTCTTCCTTTTGCGTATCCAGACGGTCGTTCCTTTGGTCTTTCATTCCATAGCTGACATCTTATGAAGGCAAAATGGGTTGGGGTAGGAGGAGGGGTTGGGTGAGCCAGAGACAAGGGACAGAAAGAGGCAGAGAAAGAGAAACTGTTGAAGGAGGAAGGTAAGAAACCCGCTGTTCCTTTGTCCAGCACCTGTTGCTAGGCCTCTTCAGACTCCCGCTAATCAGCCCCCTCTCACTGGGGAAGGGCTGAGGGAAGGAGTACAAAAGTGTGTGCGTGTGTGTGCGCGCGGTATTGAAGTGTGTGTGTTGGTGTGCAGCCTTAAACATGATGGCTTGTGTTTTTGTGCATATAATATTCTCTATGTAAGGTGTCATTCACCCGTGAAGACTTCATCCTGAGATCATGCAGCGCACACGAGTTGTTTCAATCACAACCATTCAGCAGCCCCTGCGGATATTTGCGCGTCATGTTATGCTTCAGGAAAGCCATAAAATGACACATGGCACCTTTAAAATCACAATCACTTCAGTCACTAGTTGCCTTAAAATGAACACGTTATTTCTTGGAGAAACTGGTGCAACAGTGATACCCAGACACACACAGTGCAAGGAGATAGAGAAGACACAGCAAGTTACAGGGCTCCAGTCGAACTTTTCCACTGGTAGCACTAGTGCTAGCAACTTTCTCAGTTTGTCGTTTCCTCTTCGGGTGCAGCTCCGGTCAGGGCCGTTGTCCTTGGGCCCACAGGACACAGCAGACCAAGCTCCCTCAGCCGATCCAACGCTAGCTCTCCCAGCCAGACACCTTCGACACACCTCCCCGCACTCCACACAATGACACTAAAAACACAGTCAAGGCTAAGTGAGGCTGCCGGTAGACCGCCCTCGGTGTTATTGGAACTGCCAGTCTGCATGGGCTAGCCGTTAGCTTAGCCTGCCCCACTTCTGCGTCCTGTCAGACCGCCCTTGGTGTTTCCTCTTCGGGCACAGCTCCAGGCAGGGCCGTGGTCCCTGGGCCCACAGGATGCAGCAGACTAAGCTCTCCCAGCCGATCCAGCGCCAGCTCTCTCAGCCATAAAATGAAGATAAACTTAGACGCAGACGTGGACAAAGACACTGCGTGGATGGTACTGGGTGAGGCCTCTGCAAACGTGAATTCGCGCCGCCATCTTCCCACACCGGTACTGGGTGAGGCCGCTGCAAATGGGAATTCGCGCCACCATCTTCTTACACCAGAAGCAGGAAAACAAAAACTATTTTCGACTCTGAATTCAATAAAACCGCCAGCTGATCTCCACGTCCCTGGTGTAATTACTGGTGGAACAGCGGAGGCATTGTGAGCAGCACCACTGTCTAAATGCTGCCCAATCTGGCATCCGTGCATATGCGCAATAGAAACACAATCGAAATACAGTATTGGCTAGTGCTGCAAATAACGACTATGTTGATAGTCGACTAGTCGTCGGTTATTGAAACGATTAATCGACTAGTCAGATCATGAATCGCACAAAACAACAGCTCTTATTTAGCCATCAGCTTTCAAATTTAGCTTGAGGTTGTTTTAGGCATGTGCTAACTAACAAAGGCAATAAAGATGAATACTTCATTCAAAAATACGTCTTTTATTAAACTTTGCTTCTCATTAGGCTATTACTGATACAAAAGATAAACGTGCTGCGGTCGGTGTACACGTCTGCTTCTTTTGCATAAAGCCATCGATGGTACCTTTACTCTTCTTCGGAGTCGGACTGCATGAATTTGATTAAAAATAAGACGTTTGTCGGGCAAAAGGGTAACATTACTCTTTTAAACTCACACGCAGGTATAGACGGCGTTGTGTTGGCTTTATGTTAATGTTAAAAGCCAAGACAACTCCGTCTATACATAGCTAGCTAGCTAGATAACAAGCTAGCTATCTTACCGAGGCGCGTCCGCATCGTCCAGATGTCCAGCGTGCCTCTTCGTCACGTGCTCGTGCATTACTGAGGGGCTCCCGTGATAAGCAAAGTCCACCTTACAAATCTTGCAGGTAATCCTTTTCTTTGCCAAGTTGAGGGTGAAATGCTCCCAGACTTAAGTTGTTTTAGGACGCGATGGCGTCGCATCAGCCGCCGCCATTTTGCTGTTTTGTTTAACTGTCCTGTCGCTTCCGCTTCCGCTTCCGCTTCCGTTCCCGGTCGCGTTTGCGCATGTGCGGCTCAGAGAGTTGGTAAGGAAGTGAGTTTTTTTTTACGATAAATAACAAACATACAAGATATTACAATAAGAATACAATAAACGTACACAAACTTAACACTGAACGCAGGGGTACAATCAATTATTCAAATGTTAAATTACAATTACAAAATATTAACCGTTCGAATTGCCTTCTGGTTTTTACATAAATGGTTGGTCTTAATGTAGTTTTGCATGACTATCGAGAATACACTTAGTTTGGGGGTTTCCCCATCCCATTTGCACAAAGAATCTGCCAAGAAAAAAAATATATATATGTAAACTACTAATAAGACACCTTAGTCCCTAGCTAACGGGTCTGACCCTTTAGCCGTGCGGTTAGTGACGTCGCCTTGTGGTGCAGTACACCCGTATCGAACCCCGCACCGGGCGAGAAAATAACCGGTTACATATATATATATATATACTATATATTATAAATTTATTTCTGATTTTTCCCCTTTTTCTCCCCATTTAGTGGCCAATCGATCCCTATTTTGATTCGAACACCCACCCTCGTACTGCATGCGTTCGCCAACTGCATCTCTCCGGCCGGCAATCTCGAAGGAGACGCCTCGCCACTTTCGTGACCAGGCGAATCCAGGCCGAACCACTGCTTTTCCCCCCACACGCGCACGCATACACACACGCACGCACGCGCACACACGCGCCGGCTCCGCCCCCCTCCCGAAGACAGCGTTGCCAATCGCTTCACCGAGTCCGGATCTGACGAGACCGGGGCGCGAACCCCGGTCCCCTGTGTGCAACTGCATCGACACAAAGCCGACGCTTAGACCGCTACACCACCGCGGACTCCTGCCAAGAATAATTAATAAATTTACAACAAACATCATGTTGGGGTCTTTATGTATGGGGTTAAATAGAAGCAGGATATCTATCAATTGAAAGGTAAGATTGAAGGAGGTTTTTCTAAGAATAAATTTGATAAATCCGTCCAAAATTTACTAACATGAGGGCAGTTCCAGAAAAGGTGGCTCAGATATTCAAAGTCATTTTCACAGAATACACATTTATCATCAGTTGTCTATTTTAAATCTACTCGCAATAAAAAATGTCAGTGGGTAAACTCTACGGATCATTTTGAATGTAACTTCTTTGACCTTATTAGTTATACAGTATTTATGACGTTGACTCCAGACATTTTCCCAATTGATATGTTCCACAGTCGAATTCCAAAACATTACTACAGGAGGTGTAATAACATTCTTACATCCACTGGCGGCCTGTCCAGGGTGTCTCCCCGCCTGCCGCCCAATGATTCCTGGGATAGGCTCCAGCTTCCCCGCGACCCTGAGAGCAGGATAAGCGGTTTGGATAATGGATGGATGGACATGTTGATCTAACATAGTTGTTATTGCATTCTTTTGCTTCGGATATCAACACCTTCTAATAAAATTGATGATAAGAAGTCTTCTATAGATGCACCTCAAGTATTGTTGTCTTCTCTTAGGCGAGATATCACTCCTCCAGGAATGGGCTTGATTATTAGTTTGAAATAATATACTGACCATATAACTGACCATCTTTTTTAAATAATTTTTTAATCCATATGATATTAGTCAATCCAGTTTCTAAAAAATACAGTTTTGTTTCTATATCTGATATCTTTGTTGTTCCAAATTGTGTATCTATGAGGAGAGAAAGTGTGTTTGTAAGAGCGAGTCCAGATAAGCAGTACTTGTTTATGAAAATTTGCAAGCCTAACTGAGTTTCCCAACACCAAAATAGGGGAGAAAGTGAGATGCCTCAGTCCTTAGCAACTTCCATCCCCAGCTCCGGTGAAACGATGTTTAGTTCAGTTCCACAGCCTGACATACATGTGTGATGACGTAACCGACGAACTGTCGACAATTAAATTCGTTGGCAACTAATTTTGTCTTTTTTTTGTTTTGTTTTTGGCATTGGGTAATATAACCAAGGCTTGCATTCAAATGTTTGGGATTGTCAAAACTCAATTTCTAACAACCCGCCACAGCCACTTGATGCCAGCCCATTTTCTGAAATGCGTGTAACTTTATAGTCCGCCTACTTTTACTGTGTTGCATTACTAGGAGTCAGTGATAACGTTGTCCTCTGGTCATTAAAACAAGTATGATAGTTGGTCAAATAATAATTTTCCGCAACCGGTGTGGGAAGATGGCGGCGCCATTTCACGTCTTTGTCCACGTCTGCGTCGAAGTTTGTCTGTGTTTGATGGCTGGGAGAGCTTGGTCTGCTGCGTCTTGTGGGCCCAGGGACCACGGCCCTGCCTGGAGCTGAGCCCGAAGAGGAAACACCGAGGGCGGTCTGACAGGACGCGGAAGCGGTGCAGGCTAAGCTAACTGCTAGCCCATGCTGACCGGCAGTTCCGATAACCCCGAGGGCGGTCTGGCGGCGGCCTCGCCTGGCCTTGGCTGTGTTTTTAGTGTCATCGTGTGGAGTGCAGGGAGATGTCTGGCTGGGAGAGCTGGCATTGGATCGGCTGAGGGAGCTTGGTCTGCTGCGTCCTGTGGGCCCAAGGACCACGGCCCTGACCGGAGCGGTGCCCGAAGAGGTAACACCGAGGGCGGTCTGACAGGGGCAGGCTAAGCTAACTGCTAGCCCATGCAAACCGGCAGTTCCGATAACCCCGAGGGCGGTCTGGCGGCGGCCTCGCCTAGCCTTGGCTGTGTTTTTAGTGTCGTCGTGTGGAGTGCAGGGAGGTGTCTGGCTGGGAGAGCTGGCATTGGATCGGCTGAGGGAGCTTGGTCTGCTGCGTCCTGTGGGCCCAGGGACCACGGCCCTGCCTGGAGCTGCGCCCGAAGAGGAAACACCGAGGGCGGTCTGATAGGACGCGGAAGCGGTGCAGGCTAGCTAACCGCTAGGCTAGCTGCAGGCTAGCTAACTGCTAGCCCATACAGACCGGAAGTTCCGACAGTCTTCCTGGCTGGCGTTTGTTCTCCTGGACAGTGTTACCTTTGAAATCAATCGCTCACACCTTGACAAAAATGGTCGCAGTTGGAGCCCTGTCAGTACAATACACAGCTTTCTCAAATCATTGGCCATCCAGGGTGGGTGACACAGCGAAGCCAGCCGTCTGTCTGAGTGAGCTATTGTCTGATAATGTGGCACCTAGACTTGAGTGGAAATGACCATTCCTTTCTTTCCTAATGTCAGACATGTTATATCTGTGAGGACCACGGCAGGGAGAGCAAAGCCGCCTGTGGAGCCTGTATGACCTGCAACAGACAGGGCTGCAGACAAGCTTTCCATGTCACCTGGTAAGCATATAGAGGTGTGTGTGTGTGTCTGTGCTTTGTGGTGTGTGCATGGATATTTGCATGAGCTTAGGGATGCAGGTGCTTGCATACTCATGCTATGTATGGGCGCACGGCGTGTATAGTCAGGAAAAAGAAAACTGTTCTTCGGGCAACAGATTTGCAGTTTTGTTATTAGTGATTACTGCAGGGGGTCTGGGTGGCGTAGTGGTCTATTCCATTGCCTACCAACACGGGGATCGCCTGTTCGAATCCCCGCGTTACCTCCGGCTTGGTCGGGCGTCCCCAGACACAATTGGTCAAGTCTGCAGGTGGAAAGCCGGGTGGAAAGCCGGGTGTGGGTATGTGTCCTGGCCGACGCACTAGCGCCTCCTCTGGTCGATTGGGGCGCCTGTTCAGGGGGGAGGGGGAACTGGGGGGAATAGCGTGATCCTCTCCCGTGCTACGTCCCCCTAGTGAAACTCCTCACTGTCAGGTGAAAAGAAGCGGCTTGGGACTCCACATGTATCGGAGGAGACCATGTGGTAGTCTGCAGCCCTCCCCGGATCGGCAGAGGGGGTGGAGCAGCCACCAGCATGGCTCGGGAAATAGAGTAATTGGCCAAATACAATCGGGGAGAAAAGGCCCCCCCCCCTGCAAAAAAGAAGTGATTACTGCACAACCATGTCCTAGAAAGGCCCGCTATTGCATCTCCCGTGGCTTTATGGTTTGGCTCGACTGTCTTTGCCCATGCTCCTTATCACTTTACATTGAACATATCTACTTTATGTCTAGGCTAGGTGTTAAAAATGTCCTGTCACAGTGCAGACCACCTACATATCAGGCCTGACGGATCACACAGCAGTGGGAGTTAACATCTGTTTTAGTTTGAGACCAGACCTGTCCCTTAATCCACCGTGGTATGATCAATGACTACGGCTGTCACATGACCTGAGCTGCATCCAAGTATCAAGTGTAACTAGGGTCTGTGATTCTTTGTGTGTGTGTGTTTGTGTGTGTGTGTGTGTGTGTGTGTGTGTGCGTGTGTGTGTAAGAAGCATCGTGTTTGCTCAACTCTTCCTGTCTAACCCTGCGTCTCTGTGTAGTGCTCAGATGGCCGGTTTGCTGTGTGAGGAAGAGGGCCCGGAGGCAGACAATGTGAAATACTGTGGATACTGCAAGCACCATTACAGCAAGATGGTAAGACCAAGGTCTGAATGTAGGGGGTACGGGGGGAACCCACGACCCCCCCAGCAAAGTCAGTGGACACCTCACAAGAGAGGGATATTGGGGTCCTAGGCTCCAGCATTCCTGTGACTCTGAGTAGGATACGTGGTTTGGATAATGGATGGGTGGATGGATGGATGGATGCCATTTTATTAATGACAGTTTCAGCTAATATACATGCCCTGGTAAGGGTTTCTGTAATTGTTCCAAATTTTCCAATATCCCCCCAGATGCATGCAATTGACCTTTGTCAGAGTTGTTTTGAAGATATCGGAATCAGAATACTTCATTCATCCCCGAGGGGCAATTGGGTCCTATTACAGAAACTCACGCTCTAGTAAAGGAAAAACTAACAAGATACAAGATAACAGGAAAATAGAAATAAATAGAAATAATCAGAAATAGAAGATAAAATAAGAAATAGAAATAAGAATAAAATATGTAAACATATGTGCGCCATGCTCCAGCATATAACACCCTATCTATACTGTATTACTGCAGCATGAAACAGCCGGCACAAACAAACACCCGACAACGTAAAATAAGTCAAGGGCCAGTCTAATTAATGACTATTGACTCAGAGTGTCTGACATTCTGAGGGAGGAGTTGTAAAGTTTGATGGCCGCAGGCAGGAGTGACCTCCTGTGACCCTCTGTAGTGCATTTCAGCAGAATGAGTCTATCCCTAAAGGTACTCCTGTGCCTGACCAGCACGTCATGGAGTGGGTGGGAGACATTGTCCATGATGGCACATTACTTCAACAGCATCCTCCGCTCAGAAACCGCCGTCAGAGAATCCAGCTCCACCCCCACAACGTCACCGCCCTTGTGGATCAGTTTATTGAGCCTGTTTGCATCCGCCACCCTCAACCTGCTGCCCAACACAGAACAGCAAACAGGAGAGCACTGGCCACCACAGACTCATCCCACATCCTGAGCATTGTCTGACAGATACAGTGCATCCGGAAAGTATTCACACCCCTTCCCTTTCCCCACATTTTGTTATGTTACAGCCTTATTCCAAAATGGATTAAATTCCTTTTTTTCTCATCAATCTACACACAATACCCCATAATGACAAAGAGAAAAAGGTTTTGTAGAACTTTTTGCAAATTTATTAAAAATAAGAAACTGAAATATTGCATGTACATAAGTGTTCACACCCTTTGCTGTGACACTCAAAATTGAGCTCAGGTTCATCCTGTTTCCACTGATCATCCTTGAGATGTTTCTACATCTTGATTCGAGTCCACCCGTAGTAAATTCAATTGATCGGACATGATTTGGAAAGGCACACACCTGTCTATATAAGGTCCCACTGTTGACGGCGCATGTCAGAGCAGAAACCAAGCCATGAAGTCAAAGGAATTGTCTGTGGACCTCCGAGACAGGATTGTATCGAGGCACAGATCTGGGGAAGGGTACAAAAAAACTGTCTACAGCTTTGAAGGTCCCGAAGAGCACAGTGGTCTCCATCATTCGTAAATGGAAGAAGTTTGGATCCACCAGGACTCTTCCTAGAGCTGGCCGCCCAGCCAAACTGAGCAATGGGGGGAGAAGGGCCTCGGTCAGGGAGGTGACCAAGAACCCGATGGTCACTATGACAGAGCTCCAGCATTCCTCTGTGGAGATGGGAGAACCTTCCAGAAGGACAACCATCTCTGCAGCATTCCACCAATCAGGCCTTTAGGGTAGAGTGGCCAGACGGAAGCCTCTGCTCAGTGTTGCACGGTGTACCGATACTAGTGTAAACTAGTAATAATACACGTTAGCCCCTAGCTAACGGGTCTGACCCTTTAGCCGAGCGGTTAGTGATGTCGCCTTGTGGTGCCGTACACCTCGTATCGAATCCCGCACCGGGCGAAAAATTAACCGATTATATTTGATATTATTGAGACAAGTGATTGAGATTATTATATGGCGCTTTGTTTATTAGATTTATATGCTATTGAATTTGTTATAAAGTGCCATGTACCAGATTTGATTTTATAGTGAATTGCACTTTTCTTGTTAACATTTTTATTGTGAACAACATTGATACGGTCTCCTCTGTGTGTTACTGCGCGTGCGCAAGTTGACGGCGGAAACGAGAAGGAAAGTTAAAATGGCTGACGTTCGCGTGCCATGAGAAAGCCAAGGACTGTTCGTGAAGAATATTGTTTATCATTTTTTATTTAGTAGCTGGAAGGCGAGCATGTATGTGTGTGTAGAGTGACTGTGTAATTTGAGTTCGTTATGAGGTGTTATTTTTATGCACTGTGTAGCCGGATTTAGAAGTTAGCTGAATGAGCTAATGCTAGCAGTGCTATGCACGTTGTTACGGTAGCTAGCGATGGTGGAAACGTGGTCGCATGTGTGAGTGTATGTTTTATTTTGCTTTCAGCTCTTAGGCTGTGTCTGTGGTGGTTCGTGTAAATAAATGGTAGAAATACCGCACCGTAGCCCAGCAGTTATCACCATTGAGTGCATCGTCTGAATAAAGTCCGGCTGGGAATGCTACAATAGGCTACCTGAAGTGCACTCAGGAGAACCCATAGCCTACCACCAGAATGTATTGAGTCCAAATCAGTTTGTTAGCCATGAACGACATTCCATTAACTCAGCAGGCTTGACCTAGGGTAGGCTCCATCAGATGGCCCACTGAATAGCATAGTAATTTGCTTGTAATTTTAACACTGACCTTGATCTAGCCTAATTTGGCAATTTATTGATTTATTGACAAAAAGCAAAAACGGACTGAGAATGGTACTGCAAATGACTAATTGTCTGACTGACGTTTGTCCACCATAGTGTAATGGCATGTACCATGTAGTGGCATGTTTTGTTGGGTTTTTTTTTAAATAAAGAGGAGAAAATAGTCTTTTAATTGTATGTGTCAGTCAGTCATTAATGTGTTCACTATTCAAAAGTTTAAATTTTACAGCAAAGTGGCTTGTTAAGCAAAAGTAAATATGTTAACAAACAAGAGATTATGCTCATACTTGCTGTGGAGAATTAATTTATTACTGTAATTTGCTCAAAAAGTAGGACAGGAACAAGCTGGTGACAGTTAAACCATAGTGAGACCGAGCTGGACCATTATTCATCTCTTTTCCAGATGTCTGTGAATGTTCTCATTCATCCAGGTCATGGTTGTCCAAAGGAGTTGAATCAAGTGCAACTGGACTTGGTATATATCCGTGAAGATGTTTCGCCTCTCATCCAAGAGGCTTCCTCAGTTCGGGCCTTTCTGACTAGACCAAGCTAGTCTGAGTGGCTGGTGATGAGACTCAGAATTTATCCTCTAGGAGTCGTTGTCAGAGCCATAGATATGCGTGGCTCTCCTGTGCTCCCATGTCCAGCCGCGCCCGTCGCCATCGGAGCTATTGATTTGGATTTGTTTAGCAGCGACGGTCGTTGGGGTGTTACTTTCGACTTCATTGTTCAGTGGTCATGAGAGTCGTTGGAGCCGTTGGTGACCGGGTGTTGTTCTTGGAGGCTAGGCTTCTCGAGTCTCCTGGGTAGAGATGAACACTCTTTTCCAGATATTTTAGAATTTTACCGTGGTATCGGTTCAGTATCGAGGTATTTATGGCAGGTATCGTATCGAAGTCATAATTTTGGTATCGTGACAACACTACTGCTCAGTAAAAAGCACATGACAGCCCGCTTGGAGTTTGCCAGAAAGCACCTAAAGGACTCTCAGACCATGAGAAACAAGATTCTCTGGTCTGATGAAACCAAGATTGAACTCTTGGGCCTGAATGCCAAACGTCACGTCTGGAGGAAACCAGGCACTTCTCATCACCTTGCTAATACCATCCCTACAGTGAAGCATGGTGGTGGCAGCATCATGCTGTGGGGATGTTTTTCAGCGGCAGGAACTGGGAGACTAGTCAGGATCGAGGGAAAGATGAATGGAGCAAAGTACAGAGAGATCCTTGATGAAAACCTGCTCCAGAGTGCTCAGGACCTCAGACTGGTGCAAAGGTTTACCTTTCAACACGACAACGACCCTAAGCACACAGCCAAGACAACGAAGGAGTGGCTTCGGGACAAGTCTGTGAATGTCCTTGAGTGGCCCAGCCAGAGCCCAGACTTGAACCCCATTGAACATCTTGGGGAAAGACCTGAAAATAGCTGTGCAGCGATGCTCCCCATCTAACCTTACAGAGGTCGAGAGGATCTGCAGAGAAGAATTGGAGAAATACCCCAAATATAGGTGTGCCAAGCTTGTAGCTTCATACCCAAGATGACTTGAGGCTGTAATCGCTGCCAAGGGTGCCTCAACCAAGTACTGAGTAAAGGGTGTGAATACTTATGTACATGCATTATTTCAGTTTTTTATTTTTAATAAATTTGCAAAAATTTCTACAAAACCTTTTTCGCTTTGTCATGTTGGGGTATTGTGCGTAAATTGATGAGGAAAAAAAAGGAATTTAATACATTTTGGAATAAGGCTGTAACATAAAATGTGGGGAAAGTGGAGGGGTGTGAATACTTTCCAGATGCACTGTATATATATATATAGTATATAAACTTAGCACAAAAAGTAAGGAAATTTGTGTTTGGTAGATTATGTCTTTCCTGTAACAATGCTTCTTGGCAGTAAATCTTATATCAGGCACCTGATTGTCAGTACCTGGGGTAGCAGAAGCTCAAAACAAGAGTCAATAGCAACAGCAAAATAAGCTGTTTGGCATTGGCAGAGAAGATTTGGCAAATTCTTCATGGGCGCAACCCACATACTCAGCTCTGCTGCTTATCCCACAAATGCATATTCCTTACAATTGTGGCCCCATTTAAAAGAGAAATAAACAGGCTTTCCAACGGTATAAGGTTCATTGCCAAGCAGCATTGTTACAACAAAGAAATAATCTACCAAACACAAATTTCCTTACTTTTTGTGCTAAGTATATATATATATATATATATATATATATATATATATATATATATATATATATATATATATATAAATATAATCCAGTGATTCAAGTAAATTGTTTATGAGACAGAAATATATGTATATATATAAACATGGATATACAGGAAAAAAGATTTTAATGCAAAGCAGTACAGGCCTGTTTTGTGCGTCTCGCACTCATCAGCTGCTAATGTTTTTTTCACGAAGAATCATACAGTTACATTGCCCAGCGTCACACCCCTAATTTTGGTTTGACAGCGACCCCTGTGCATCATAAGTACCCCATTGGCTGTTATAATTTGAATGTTTCCCCATCTGATTGGTCGCTGTCAAACCGAAATTAGGGGTGTGACGCTGGGCAATGTAACTGTATGATTCTTCATGAAAAAAACCTTAGCAGCTGATGAGTGCGAGACGCACGAAACAGGCCTGTACTGCTATGCATTAAAATCTTTTTCCTGTATCCGTGTTGATATTTCGCTCCTCATTAGTTGAGCACTCAACACCATTGACGGTTTCGGAAAAAAACGCTATATATATATATATATATATATATATAATATTCTGAGACTAGATTATATTAAAATCCAGTGATTCAAGTAAATTCTTTATGAGACAGTACAAGCCTGTTTCATGCCCATTAAAGAATTACTTGAATCACTGGATTATTTTGCTCCTTATTTGTTGAGCACTTTCCGTATGGTTGAGTGTTTCTTTTAACCAAAAATAAATAAAATACAAAACAAGAATATATATATGTGTGGTGGACACGTATTGGGGACAGAATTCAACCCAGGAACTAAGGGTTAAGTCATGGTTGCCCTGGCAGGTTAACGCAGGGTTAAGTTATGGTTGTCCAGCCAGTTTTCTGATTATTCTTGCCACCTCCGCTCAGTCGAGCTGTGGTTTGGTTGCTCTCTGATTTACCGTGGATTAAAGAAAGTTGCCTACACGGCTAAAGTGTGAACCTACGGTCTTCTCCGTTCCTTCGGCTCTACACTGGTGATCCCGACGTGATTTTCGGATAAGTTTTCTGAAACCACACACATTATGGCTACGAACGCCGTTGCAATTAAACTGCCGGAGTTTTGGGAGTCTTCCGCGGCTACATGGTTCGCGCAGGCTGAGGCACAGTTCGCGCTCAGAGACATAACAGCAGACGAGACCAGGTACTACTACGTAGTGGCAGCGCTGGGGTGCGCTACGGCTTCCAGGATAAGCGGTTTCATAACCAACCCACCGGCCGATGGTAAATACGCCGCACTTAAACATCTCCTCCTTGAAACTTTTGAACTGTCAACAACGGAGAGAGCACGTCGCCTCTTCGCAATTCAGGGCTTGGGAGATGGCAAACCATCGGAGCTAATGAGCAGGATGTTAAACCTACTGGGTCAAGAAAAGCCATGTTTCCTGTTTATGGAGCTGTTTCTGCGCAACATGCCACCCCACGTCCAGACTGCGCTCGCTAACTCCACCATCACTGATCCCCGTGAGCTGGCAAAGGAGGCTGACCGATTCTTCGTCGCTACACAACGTTCCTCCCATGCCGGGGTGCTGGCTCCTACCTTCACTGGCCCCCCGCCGACATCGCGGGCGTGGCCCGACGGTGGCGCCACAGCATCAGACCGCTACAAGCCCTCTGGACTCTGTATGTACCACGCTCGATTTGGTGCGAAAGCTAAACGGTGCCGTTCCCCCTGCAACTACAGGCCGACGGGAAACGAGAGGGCCAACACTCAGTAGTGGCCATGAGTGTTGGCGATACGAGCAGGCTACTCTTCATCCTCGACACCATCTCCGGTCGGCGATTTCTTTGTGACACGGGCGCACAGAGAAGCGTGCTCCCTGCTACTGACGTCGACATCATGGGCGGGGAGCGGGGCCCCCAGTTGGCGACGGCTGACGGCAGCCCTATCCACACCTACGGCGTGCGGTCTGTAGAACTGTGTTTTGGTGGACAACGTTTCACGTGGGAGTTCGTCATGGCCAATGTAACGCTTCCCCTCCTCGGAGCTGATTTTTTGTGCGCTTACGGTTTGCTAGTGGACATTCAGAACAGCCGTCTGGTCGATGCCTTAACCTTCTCCTCCTTCGCATGTACGCGGAGGGAAGCGGCCTATGCAGGTCTAGCCAACTCTCTCTCAGAGGCAGACAAGTTCACCCGCCTCCTCGCTGAGTTCCCTGACCTCACCCAGCCTACCTTCTCTGCACCCACCGCTAAGCATGGGGTGGAGCATCACATTGCTACGAAGGGGCCCCCGGTCTACGCCAGAGCCAGGCGTCTCGACCCCGCCAAACTCGCCATTGCCAAGTCTGAGTTCGAGCACCTGGAACGCATGGGGATCATCCGCCGCTCTGACAGCCCGTGGGCGTCCCCACTCCACATCGTCGCTAAGCCTGATGGAGGTTGGCGCCCATGCGGGGACTACCGCCGACTAAATGACGCCACCACGCCCGACCGCTATCCTGTCCCGCATATCCAGGACTTTTCTGCAAACCTGTCTGGCAAATGCGTCTTCTCAAAAGTCGACCTGGTCCGTGGTTATCATCAAGTTCCCGTGCACCCCTCAGACATCCCCAAGACAGCGGTGACTACCCCATTCGGCCTATTTGAATTCCTACGAATGCCATTTGGACTCAAAAACGCGGCCCAGTCCTTTCAGCGGCTGATGGATTCATGCTCCGTGGCCTTCCTTTCCTCTTCGTCTATTTGGACGACATACTCATCGCCAGCGCCTCCAAGGAAGAACACCTGTCCCATCTTCATGCCCTCTTCACACGCCTCAGCCAGCATGGGCTGATCGTCAACCCAGCGAAGTGCCGGTTCGGGCTGACAGCCATTGATTTCCTCGGGCATCGCATCACTGGGGACGGGGCAGTCCCCCTGCCCTCAAAGGTGGAAGCGGTGGCGGCCTTTCCGCGCCCCCAAACAGCTCGTGCGCTCAGGGAGTTCATTGGGATGGTGACATTCTACCACCGCTTCATTCCCCGAGCCGCCTTTATCATCCGGCCACTGTACGAGGCGCTGAAAGGCATGTCCCCCAACCAGGCGGTCGACTGGACAGCAGAGCGGGACCGTGCGTTCACCGAGACTAAAGCTGCGCTCTCCCAGGCTACCCTGCTAGCGCATCCTTCACCTACAGCGCCTATTTCCATAACCACGGATGCATCGGACTATGCTGTTGGTGCGGTTCACGAACAGTGGGTGGGGGGGGCTTGGCAGCCTTTGGCCTTTTTCAGTCGCCAGCTTACACCCCGAGAGCGCAAGTATAGTACTTTTGACAGGGAACTCCTCGGTCTCTGGCTCGCTGTCCGGCATTTCCGTTTCCTGCTAGAGGGCCGCGAGTTTACTGCGTACGTGGACCACAAGCCCCTCACGTTTGCCATGTCCAAGACGGCCGAGCCATGGTCCGCTCGCCAGCAGCGACAACTCTCCTACATTTCGGAATTCACTACCGACATCCAGCACGTCGCTGGTAAGTCTAACCAGGTAGCTGACTGCCTCTCTAGGGCAGTGATTGGAGCGGTCCACCTAGGCCTTGACTATGCACAGATGGCCGTTGACCAGGCCACGGACCCGAGCATCCTCCGTCTCCGGGCCTCCGACACGGGGCTCCGCCTGCAGGACGTTCCTTTCAGCGACACAGGTGCCACCCTCCTGTGTGACGTCTCCACAGGACAGCCCAGGCCCATCGTCCCGCACAGCTGGAGACGCCCCGTATTTGAAGCTGTGCACGGCCTCTCTCATCCAGGCGGTAAGCCATCCGTGCGCCTGACCTCTGCTAAGTTTGTGTGGGAGGGACTTAAGAGAGACGTGAAAGCGTGGGCCGACTCGTGTGTTGCCTGTCAGCGGGCTAAGATACACCGCCACATTAAGGCGCCCCTGGAACGCTTCGCAGTGCCGGAGAGACGATTTGACCATGTCCACGTCGACCTGGTTGGTCCCCTACCCCCCTCCCATGGGTTCACCTACCTCTTCACTGTGGTGGACAGGACTACGCGCTGGCCTGAAGCTGTTCCCCTGGCATCCACGACGTCTGCTGATGTGGCCCGGGCTTTTATTGGGTCGTGGGTCTCACGTTTCGGTACGCCTTCCGACCTTTCATCTGACCGCGGGCCACAGTTTACCTCAGAGCTATGGAGTGCTGTGGGTGAGGCTCTGGGCGTCAAGCTTCATCGCACTACCGCCTACCACCCTCAGGCGAACGGCCTATGTGAGCGCTTCCACCGGTCCATGAAGGCTGCGCTTCGGGCTACTCTCAAGGACTGCAACTGGGTCGACAAGCTCCCATGGGTCATGCTGGGCCTGCGGACCGCCCCGAAGGAAGACCTACAAGCCTCCTCTGCGGAGCTGGTGTACGGCACGCCGCTGCGAGTCCCAGGCGATTTCATGCCCAATGCAACGCGTCCCTGGTCAGCTGTGGACCAACGAGCCTCCTTGCTGGACGGGGTCAGAGCTTTCACACCCGTCCCTACCGCCCAACACGGCGCGCCGGTGTCCCAGGTGCCCCCAGGTCTGCAGTCAGCGGACTACGTGTTCATCCGTCACGACGCACACCGCCCCCCTCTGCAACCCCCTTATGACGGCCCCTTCCGCGTCCTGGAACGGGGAACTAAGCACCTGGTGGTGGATTTTGGGGGCACGGCCGAGCATGTTTCAGTGGACCGAGTTAAACCCGCACACCTGGACTTGACGCAGCCGTTGGAGTTAGCCCAACCTCCTCGTCGCGGTCGTCCCCCGGCTCCGCCTCCTCCCCCCGTGGAGGCCCGAGCTGCCTCTTCTGCTCCTCAGGCCGACCTCCACAGGCCCGCGTCAATGCCTCCCAGAGACACTCCGGCCCCTGTTATCCGGAGCCGCCGCGGACGGCCTGTTGTCCCCCCGCGCCTGCCTGACTTCGATTACTAGGGCGAATTCTGGGGGGGCTCATGTGGTGGACACGTATTGGGGACAGAATTCAACCCAGGAACTAAGGGTTAAGTCATGGTTGCCCTGGCAGGTTAACGCAGGGTTAAGTTATGGTTGTCCAGCCAGTTTTCTGATTATTCTTGCCACCTCCGCTCAGTCGAGCTGTGGTTTGGTTGCTCTCTGATTTACCGTGGATTAAAGAAAGTTGCCTACACGGCTAAAGTGTGAACCTACGGTCTTCTCCGTTCCTTCGGCTCTACATATGTATATATATATACACACATATATATGTTTCATTAAAAGAAACACTCAATAGTAGGAAAGGATTTTTAATAAGTTACAGCTGTAAAATTACCTAAGATAACAGAACTGTCAGAAATATATTCTATTAGCCTTTTGAGAATTGAGTCAGACATACGTTCCACTAAGATTTTGTGGTCAACCATATCAAGGGAAACAGGTCAAGCAAAGAGCAAAACCTCACCAACATCAGCAGCTAGAAAGGGTTTATAGGAAGGTTATTCCATCTCCGGCTGGGATGTATGACTGAAGTTGGAGGAAACACAGTTGACAAGCTTGGTGTGAAGCTGTTTAACAGCAGAAACGCATTATGCCTCCACCAGTGCAAGCGCAGATGCATTGAGCTATTTTCATGCAGTAGTGTAATCAAGGACCCACCAGAACATCTAGCCAAATGTTTTTTTGGATGTTAACCTAACATTTCACCCCACTGAGATAAAGCATTAAACCAACATCAACAATCAACTCAATGCAACAGTTTGAAAAAGTTATACAGAAAGAAATGTTGATATGTGGCTGTTGAATTTGATGTGAAGCCATGAAATTTCACCCATTATGACAATCTGGGTGATGGGACCTCTGCAGAATTCCCGTTGGACGAGAGTCAGTTCTACTCTCAATTCCATGAGCAGGATGGGATGGGAGATTTTTTATTTACTGAGCCATGGGATCAGGCCTTGAAAATCCACTCCCTTTCTAAACTGTTGTGTCCACTGTCAATCTTTGTAGGCTTGTGCACGATGTGACAACACTAAAGTCAATTTGTGAGTTATGTAAGCCAGGCTGTTTAATAATTATCTTCTTGTGTGTTGCTTCAAATTATATATATTTTGTTTTGTCACAATCTATTGGAATGGCGTATTTAATTGGAAGACAGTAGTGGTACAGGGAAAGAATTTACCACTGCCGGATTTTATATATCTGAGTGAATCGATGAGTAAAGCAGAGTGGTTCTAAAAGACTTCCTTCTTCATCCATCACAAACATGACAAAACAATGTGCCACGGCGTATTTAAAGGGTGAGCTGATTTAATTGGCCAAGTTGAAGCATACCCCAACTCCACCCACTTAAAATGAACCCTAATCCAACCTCTTTTTCAATTGTGCCATGCTGTGCCAGGGCTGCACTTGTGCATCTGATCACCAAATTACCAAAAAAATATATTTGCCACACCCCTGTGCGCCTGTGATTCCGTCTGCACTTGCACTTGCGCCTGCACCCAGTTTCCTGAAAATAGTGCCTAAGTCTTTAAATGGGAGAACTCAGTGTTAATTATCATCCTTACTTACTTATCCACTTACGTGGATGGAGGATCAACAGGGTTAAAGAATGTCACTCGAGTGCAAAGTAAGACGGAACAAGAGACAAAAAGCAACTGGAAGACATACTTGTGACAGTCTGCCAGCGGCTAGAAAAACAGTTCACCTCCTGTCTCTGTGCCATAGTGAGTCTGTAGTGAGTCACCCTCAGCACTCACATGGCTCTACATGTCAACTGAGGGCACAGTCCAATGAAATTTCATGCAAAATAGTATGCAAGTCATTTGAAGTTTAGCAGCTTCCAGCATCAGTAGCTGCTTTCCTTATCAAAATTTTGGCAAGAAGTGTATGACCAGGGTGGTGCCTCTCCCCATGCAGCCTTCACAAATACTTTCATTGTACTGTGGACCATCATTCCCAAGTAACATATGCCACGAGGAACACTTGAATTTAAAAATGACCTTTTTTCCGTCAATAAATTATGTACTTGTTATTAGGTTGCCACAAGAAGGTGATATGGAAAGTCTGAAAAGTTACAACAGTCAGAACAGTCCAAAATATTTTTTCCACTTCCTGTAAATACACCACTGAACCTTCAGCCTGTGCTTGGCATCAATATTTCTAAACAAACTTGGAGAGTTGCATTTTGCAGTCAATGTAAAGATAACTACTTCAATATCTATTTTCTGTGTTTTCAATGATCAAGTTTGGTTTGCTAACAATTCCTTTTGTCCATTTAGTTCCTCCCTTTTCTTTTGACTTTCACCCTCTGTCTTCTTCACAGCAGAAGAAGTTGCGCTCCAGTGACAACACAGGTAGCTCCTTCAGCCACAACAGGGGGCGCTCCAGTTCTCCCTCACAAGAAAAACACCACCACCACAGACAGAGGAAGGTAATATGGTTTTTCCATTGGCACTTTTGGCCGTGCCGAGTCGATTCATGCCGTGTTGATTTGCGTTTCCATTACCAGTTTAAATGCGTCAAGTTGTGCCGAGTCGTGCCCAAGATGGACCATCTCTGGAGTCGGGCCAAAGTGTGTCAGACCCACCTTGAAGCGGGTTGCGGTGACATCAGATGGGTTTCGACATCATTCAGGGACGATTCAGCGACATGTTTAAAAAGCCTTCGCTGCTGGACATAGCAGATAGATACTTCAGGCGTTCATCTGTTTCAATTACGTCTCGAAAGAATGCAAAGACAAAAGAGAATGGAAAGCACAAGTCATTGAAAAGAGGGCGCTGCTTTTGAAAATAATAGACTCAAGACAAGCGTGTCATCACTTAAAGACATACCTTCAAGAGGGTAGCCCTGTTGTAATGGAAATGCAAATCCCAGCTGTGCTGGGGCTGGCACGCCAAGTCAAACCGAGTTTTGGAACCCCCCCCCTTTTCTCCCCAATTGTACCTGGCCAATTACCCCACTCTTCCAAGCCATCCCAGTCGCTGCTCCACCCCATCTGCCAAGCTGGGCAGGGCTGCAGACTACCACATGCTTCCTCCGATACATGTGGAGTCGCCAGCCGCTTCTTTTCACCTGGCATTGAGGAGTTCCGCCAAGGGGACGTAGCACGTGGAAGGATCACACTATTCCCCCCAGTTCCCTCTCCCCCCTGAACAGGCACACCGACTGAACAGAGGAGGTGCTAGTGCAGCGGTCAGGACACATGTCTACATCTGGCTACCCATTTGCAGACACGGCCAATTGTGTCTATAGGGATGGAATAGATCGCTACGCTACTATGACGCCCGTGTTTGAGCATTTCTTTGTCGTACATGCTATGCCCTCTAAGGGGCTTCACTTTTGGTTTACCCCATTGCGGTTCTGCCTAGCCACCTGAGAAAGATCTTTGCACTCATTTCCCAATTAGGTGGTAGGTGTCACACCGTACACTGCCCCCTATAAATCCGCTGCGTCTCCGCTGTTCTTCTCCCTTTTTCACTCAGCCACCTGAGCTATGGATTTTGCTGGGAGTTTCCTGTCCCTCCAGTGTCGCAGCTCAAAATGTCTACTACTTCCTCCAAGACCTGCTTCACCTGTGCTGCTCAGATGTTGCTCCTGGATGCCCACCAGTCCTGCTTCATCTGCCTCAGTTGGTGGCACCAGGAGGAGTCCGAGACCTGCCCTGCCTGCCTCGGTCTCCCCTGAGTGGAGTGCGAGAATCAGCAGAAGTTTGTCTCTCCCATGCTAGCCAGGTGTTGGCATGTGAAGGGGCAACGGCCCACTCCAAACCCTGGGATTGAGTACAAGGAGGAGGACGACCATGGTGGCCATGAGAAGGAGGTCCCAGCTTCCCTCTTCCTCAACGTGGAGCTGCGGGTGGCACATCAGTACCCACTCGACGACCTGCCCGACCTGTTCACCTCAGCTG
Organism: Lampris incognitus; assembly: GCF_029633865.1. NCBI lineage: Eukaryota > Metazoa > Chordata > Actinopteri > Lampriformes > Lampridae > Lampris > Lampris incognitus. The sequence goes on along the minus strand of NC_079215.1, from coordinate 55,455,966 downwards.
CCAAAAGGATGGGAACCCCGCTTCCGTCAGCTCCACCCTCCTCTGCTCCCCAGGATGACTTCACCATCAGCCTTTGTGCTCAGCCACGTGGTAGGCCTCATACACATGTTGCATGTCCCAAGATGGCACCACTCTTCCACTACGTGCAGTGTGAGCGGGCTTCTCTGCTCAACACTAAACCCTCGGCTGTGGCCTACAGTCCCTACTGCTCCATGGAGGGCTGGGAGTGAGACAAGGGTGTGCCGCTGATAGAGTGATGCAGTCAGGGTCGGCCTCCCTCTGGCCAGGTGGTCAGCCGTCACTCCCCAATGTGCGGGAATGAGTGATGTCCAACTTCTTTGACCACGGCTATGTCAGTGCCTCCCAGGTGTTGGCACTAGCTAGCAATATAGCTTTCTTTGTTGGGTCCCTTGACAAGCTCACCCACGAGTATACCAAGCTGTCACCGACTGAGATCACCGAGCTCCAGACGACAGCCGCCAACATCCTGCGGATGTCCCAGGCCTTCGCCATCAATGGTGGCTGCACCATGTGCGTGGCACAAGTGGGCTACAGGCATCTTTGGCTGGGCCTGTCCTCCCTGAATGAGTGCGAGTGGCACCTTCTGCCCAACATGTCCGTCTAACGTGAGCACATGAGCCCCTTTTTGGCCCAGACATCCACCCATTCACCAACTGATTGGAGATGGCCTGGAAGGCATCAGAGCAGCTGGGATCCCATCTTCGCCCCCAGCAGCCCCCTCCACAATGGCAGCAGCAACATCAGCAGCCGAGGCTTTTGCTGCTTCTCTGGGAAGAGGCCTCACGACAGGACCACCCCAAGCACAAGCCACCCTTGGCCTGCTCAAGCCCCCCCCCCCCCATTGTGGCCAGACATGTGTTGGGGGGGGGTCGGTCCCATTCGTTCTATTAGTTCCAAGTACTACACACTCTGATACTCAGGTTGTTTCAGATGCTAGTGCTGACAGCCTTAAGAGGCGCCCCACCTGGGCTGGAGGGGATATCTCACCTTCCTACCTATAGGTGAAGCAAATAAGGGGCAAGGGGAGAGCATGTTGCCCGCCTTTCTCCAGCATCCACTCCACATTCACGCTCTCCACATTCATGATGAGGCTAGCGGCTAGCAAGGCTAATGTAGCTAAATGCTGCCGGCTGGCTCCATCGGTGTCTGGGAGGGCTAATGAAGCTAAGAGTAGCTTGCTAGCTTCTTCTAGGGCTAATAGACTTTTTATTTCACTTTGGTTGAGTTGCTGCCACAGTTCCTCGACGAGCACATCCCAAGCTGGGAGTGCACGTGCGTTGGGCAGCACTCATGGATTTACTACTGTGGAAAACTCTCTCAGCCCAGGAGAGTGGAGTGGTGCTCCCACAAAAACGGAGCGCCCACTCCCCTCCTCCTCCTGCCGCCTCAGTTAGCATATGGCCCAAGGTTAAAACGTTAGACTTTCCCCGGCCTACTGACGGCTACCGCCATTGCTGTTCCACCACTTCCATTTTTACCAGCGACCTCAGTCATGAAGGCTGTGTGCAGGTAACCCCATCCACCATCAGGACAAAGATGGCGACCAAAACAAGACGGCTATCGAGCAGCTTCCCAAATGAGCTAGCTATGTTTGTCATCTGTCGTATTCCAATTAGAGCGCACAGTGGTTCAGAAGGTGCATCACCACTTTGCTCCTCTACTGAAAGGGAAGCATGTCATGGTGAAATCAGACAACACCACTGTGGTGGCTTATCTGAACAGACAAGGAGGCGTCAGATCCCTGGCCCTGCACAGGATGACAGTGTCCATCCTGACTTGCACAGATCGCCATCTCCACTCCTTGAAAGCCCGCCACATTCCAGCATGTCAGATGTCCAGAGGGGGCTTTCTCCAGGAAGAAAGGAGCATCTTTCCGGACATAGCTGAACAGGTCTGATAATGGTTTAGGTGACCGGTGGCTGACATGTTTGCGAGCAGGGAGAATGCAAAGTATCCCCCGTGGTTCTCTGTAAGAGCAACCAACACCCCTCCCATTCGGAGTGGATGCATTAGCCCACCCAGTGGGGCCTCCTGGCTTGCTGTACACATTTCCGCCCCTGCAGCTGGTGATGCAGCTGCTTCACAGGGTTCGGATACAGTACCACAGCTCTGCAACAGGCAGAAGGTGCAATCCTCTAGTGTCCAGTTCTGGGATGGCTTTTAATGGTTTGGAGGTTGAGAGGGTGACATTGAGTGACATGGGCCTCCCGGACATGGTTGTTGTGACTATTCAGAATGTGCATGCCCATTCCACCTCCAGGGCTTATACTATGCACTGGCTATTTTTGCAGACTGATGCAAGGCCAGGGACCTCAACCCACACTCCATCCCTTTGCAGGATGTTCTTCAGTTCCTACAGAACCTGTTTGATGGTGGCCTTGCTGATCCACCTTGGGAGTGTTTGCAACAGCAATAACAGCAGACCATGATGGATTTGGCTGCTTCACTGTCAGTTGTCCCCTCTTGGTTATACGCTTCTTGTTGGGGATCCGCAGGCTGAGACCCCTACGCGACACTTTGTTTCTTGGTGGGACCTGCAGACAATTCTGGATGGTTTGACTGGTCTGTCTTTTGAGCCGCTAGGTCAGGCGGATTTGAAGCTTCTGTCAATCAAGACGGCGCTTCTGTTGGCTCTTACATCGACCAAGAGAGTAGGGGATTTATGTGCATCCCTCCTGCATGTCTGTTCATGACAATAAGGGGTCGGTGGAACTGCATCCCAACCCCTCCTCCCGGCTGAAGGTCATCTTCTTGTTCAGGTTGAAGGTCATCCATCTGAGAGCGTACTTTCCTCCTCCTGTACACCTCCACCTGTACACCTTGTGTCCGGTGTGAGTGCTTTGCTGTTATGTGGAGCACACAGCAACTTTTAGGATGTCCGACCGGCTGTTTATCTGCCATGGTGGTCGGTCTCAGGGGGCCTCTCTATCTGTGCAGCGGCTCGCTCACTGGATTTGTGATGCAAGCCGCAAGAGTTATGATGCAATGGGACTGCCTCACCCCAGTGGGCTTCAGGGCGCACTCTACTAGAGGCATTGTGTGCTCTATGGCACTTTTCAGGAGAGTGTCAATTGAAGACATCTGCTTGTCAGCCTCCTCTACTTTGACCTTCATGCAGTCAGATCTCAGGGATATGACTGCTGACTCGGTGTCCCATTTTGTGCTTGGCACACAGTCTGGGGGGGGGGGGCACATCTGGAGCAGACTGAGGTGTTGGTTTTGTCCAGACTTTGGTTGGTTATGGCAGTACAGTATGAGACCTTCAGGGGGTGGGTGGGTGGTGGTGGTGGTGGTGGGGGGTCTCAACAGATGGACTGCTGCTATGTATGTTAATGTTTTGGTGGGTGTTAGACTAGTGTCCATCCGGGCCCAGCAGGGAGTACACTCACCTCTAACAGCATTCACCTTAGATGTGAACCAATAGTGAAGCCAGTTAAAGGGCAGAGCATGTACATAGAAATAGTAGTTACCCTGGCTGTAACTCCAGTTCTATGAGTACGTACATAGCCCTCTAACTACAAGCCCAGCTGGTTTTGTTTCTGAGTTTCAAAGCGAGATGAGCAGCAGAGACACTGGGGTTTTGTAGGGGGTGGGGCATGGTCTGGCTCCTATCACCTAATTGGGCAAGTGCAAAGATCTTTCTCAGGTGCTGAGGCAGAGCCTTGATGGGGTATACCAAGAGTGAAGTCCGTTGGAGGACTTCACTGTTGGTATACCTCATACTACTACTACACATGTGCTCATAGAACTGGAGTTACATCCAGGGTAACCACTATTTTTCATGGCATGTTGAGCCTTTGTCCCCTTATACAGTCCAAAGTGAGTTCTGTGTATTACTGTCTTTTTAGAGCCACAAGGACAAGATGAGGCCAAAGGAGCGCCACAAGAAGTCCTCTGATAGCCTGGGCTCTTCAATGACCAGCAATTTAGAGAAGGTAAAAGCCAATAGTATGAGAAATTAGGCAGTCCTAAACCAGTGGCCAAAGTGTGAGAAATTTTTAGACTTAAACGACTGTGTGCTCATAGCCTCAATGCAGAAGTGTTTCAGCCAGCAAAAAAAAAAAAAAAAAATTGTTCAAGTAAACTGGCAACAAACAATTTAACTTGCTCAAGTAATTTGCAAATACATTGAATGAACTGTTAATCAATTGTAAAGTCTTAGACAAGGACAATATATATACCAATAGCAGATGCAGAAAAACCTCATTTACCCAAAACCTAGCCTGTCATATGACTCCTTCATGTGTTCAGCTCTCCTCCAGCCACCACAGCGTCAAGGACAGTGAAAGCAAGGCAAAGAAGCTGAGCTGTCACAGCCTGGGTCATCGCAGTAAGAAGACAGGAAGTACTGGCAAGAGTTGCTCCTCCTCCTCCTGCTCGTCCAGTCCATTCAACACAGGTAGCAAAGGGAGACCAATATAAGACCTAGAATGGAATCTTGAGGCACTCCACAGTTTATGTCTTGGGGAGAAGTAGAGCCACTTCAGCCAAACCAGATGAGAACCATGTAATTCACCCATGCTAGCTCTATATATTGTGTTTCTGTTTTTTGTACTTAGGTGGCTCCCTGTCGTCTGCTCAAGACTTTCACCAATTCTCTTCTTCCCACCTCGAGCGTGACCATGACCGTGGAGGTGATGACCATAGCAGTGAGGACCGCAAAGAGCGTCACAGGAGAACAGTGGTGCAGGAGGAGGAAGAGGAGGAAGATGAAAAACAGGAGGAGAAAGAGGGGGAAGAAGAAGAGGAGGAAGGGGAAGAAGAAGACGATAAATATCATAAACCCCCAGCGCTAACACCTGCCGATGGCCCCCTCACCGGGTTGCAGGGCCACGAAAGGTCAGAGGGCAATGGCAGCCCTTTTGAGACCAAGGTCACCATCTCCACTTTCGGATCCATCATGCGCATCACCTCCTCCTCCAGTCTGGGCAGCAGCAGCAAGATCCGCAAGTTATCCTCTTCGGGGGACTACAAACCTTCCAAGTCACTCTGCAAGCCCTCCCACCTGACCACCCCACCTATCCTGGAGGAGGCAAGCGTGGATGACAAAGCCACACCCCCACCATTGCTCAGAGAGAGGCGGCACCGCGGCAACAAGAAGAGCCGCCACGGTCCAGGGCGCCCACGGGGGAGCAAGAACCGGGAGCGCAGGGAGGAGGCTGAGCGCCATCACCACCACCACCACTCTGCACCTCCTCCGCCAGCCTTAACTTCCCCGCTGTACCCCAGCCCAACCTCAATTCCCCACCCCACCTTCCCCTCCACCCTTCCCTCTGCTACCACCACCTCCTCTTCTTCTTTCTCCTCCATTTGCAGTTTCTCTACAAGCCGTGGCAATTCTCTGCTCGGCTCTGGTGAGTTTGTGAGTGGGTGTGTGGTGGGCCTCTCTCTTCCTGTGTGTTCATGCACTGCTGCATGAGGGAAAAAAAGCAAAACACTAAAGCAGTATCACTACCTGGTTGCACTGTGGTGTGTTTACTTTGCAGCTTGACTGAAATGAGCAAAACTGCCCTGTTACACACATTCTAAGACAGCTTCGTAGTTACAAATGTCACATTCAAGGTTTTGTATAAACCACATAGGTTTGTTCATTTGTCCTGTTGAGATGTCCGTTATTAAGGAGATATCAGCCATAAATTTGTGAGTAAGTGAGGAACTCGAAGTCTAGAAAAAAACGATTAATTAAAAAACAAGATCGAAGCCAGAGTAGTAAAGAGCTTGTGTTTCTCATTGCACTATTGTAGGCTTTTTTATGACATGTATTTAGTAAGTAAGCGTGAGGTAGTGGCCTATCTAGTGGTTTTTGTGTGCACATTGATGACAGTGGCAAACTTCCTGAGAGATTGGTTCTCATGCGTGTGTGTGTGTTTGCACATCTACTTTTCTCTTTCCGTGAATCTTATAAGAATCTTCCATCACACCTTCTCTCTCTCTCATGTTTTGTCTGTCTTTATTTCGTAGGCATCTACTCAAGCCTCAAGGACCCTCTCACATTGGGAAGGGGCGTTTGTAGTAGCCCTCTGTCCCTAGGCGGAGGGGTGTGTAGCACCTCTCTGTCCCTAGGAGGCGGCATGTGTAGCACCCCTCTCTCCTCAGGACTCCTCCAATCCCATGCCTCCACGCTCTCTCTTCCCTCGGTCAACTCTGTCACAAATACACAGGTACTCTTGAAATGTATAAAATTTGTACACTGCCAATGAATATTTATTGGATTTCAGTGAAGAGTGCTGTTTGATCATTTATGGAACAAACTTGTGTCTAGGGTCCATTTCTCAATATTCAAAGCTACGGTCCTGCTGATATACAAGCATACAAATGAGCCCCCCCTTTTTTTCTTGCAATTGTTCTTGGCCAATTACCTGACTCTTCCGAGCCGTCCCGGTTGCTGTTCCACCCACTCTGCCAATCCGGGGAGCGCTGCAAACTACCACATGCCTCCACCAATACCTGTGGAGTCGCCAGCTGCTTCTTCTTTTCTGAGTTAGCTGGGCTTGTAGTTCTTTTCACCCGACAGCCAGGAGTTTCACCAGGGGGACGTAGCGCGTGGGTGGATCACGCTAGTCCCCCCCAGTTCCAGGCGCCCAGACTGACCAGAGAAGGCGCTAGTGCAGCGACCACGACACATACCCACATCCGTCTTCCCACCGGCAGACACGGCCAATTGTGTCTGTAGGGATGCCCGACCAAGCCGGAGGCAACACAGGGATTCGAACCGGCGATCTCTGTGTTGGCAGGCAACAGAATAGACCGCTATGCCACCCAGACACCCGCAAATGTCCTTTTTGATACTTTTTAAAGCTTGTTTGTTGGAGACAATAGCTAATCTGCAAATATCCACATCGAAAATGTTTTTTTTAGGTTGTTCGTTTCGGTGGTTACTGTTGGGTGGGACTTCATATCTTGCATATAATATTCTATGTGTTGGCCAAAGTGACCAAATGCAAATGAATGAGGCAGAGAGTTGCAGCTTTGAAAAAGAATCAGTCAGGTTCAACCGACTGTTTTGTTCGGGTGTCCGGATAGCGTGGTGGTCTATTCCGTTGCCTACCAATACAGGAATCGCTGGATCGAATCCCCATCCCTACAGACACAATTGTGGGCATGTGTCCTGTTCACTGCACTGGCGCCTCCTCTGGCCGGTCGGGGTGCCTGTTCAGGGGGGAGGGGGAGCTGGGAAATAGCGTGATACTCCCATGTGCTATGTCCCCCTGGTGAAACTCCTCACTGTCAGGTGAAAAAGAAGTGGCCGGTGACTCCACGTGTATCGGAGGAGACATGTGGTAGTCTGCAGTCCCCCCCCCCCCCCCGGATCGGAAGAGGGGCTGGAGTAGCGAGCAGGAGTGCTCGGATGAGTGGGGTAATTGGCCGAGTACAACTGGGGAGAAAAAGGGGGGAAAATGCAGAAAGAAATATCTTATTTCATAAGTAAAAAGCTCCTGCAGTTGCCTACCAACACGGATCGTTGGTTCGAATCCCCGTGTTACCTCCAGCTTGGCCAGGCGTCCCTACAGACACAATTGGCCGTGTCTGCAGGTGGGAAGCTGGATATAGGTATGTGTCCTGGTCGCTGCACTAGTGCCTTCTCTGGTCGGTCGGGCCCCTGGAACTGGGGGGAATAGCATGATCCTCCCATGCGCTATGTCCTCCTGGTGAAACTCCTCACCGTCAGGTGAAAAAGAAGTGGCTGGTGACTCCACGTGTATCGGAGGAGGCATGTGGTAGTCTGCAGCCCTCCCCAGATCGACAAGAGGGGGTGGAGCAGCGACCGGGACGGCTCGGAAGAGTGGGGTAATTGGCCGGGTACAATTGGTAAGAAAAAGGGGGGAACCCCCCCACCCCCCCCCCCAAAAAAACCCCAAAATCTCCTACTTGCTTTGAATGATATTTAGGGGATTTTCAAACATATAGGGTTTGTATACACTGTTTCAAATCAGGGGATAATTTGGAAGCGAACCGGAACTTGTCAGCAGAGGGCATGTGGGAGCAAGTTATTCCTCATTGGTCTGAATTTTTGCTGCAGGAATTCGATCGTCTTCTGGGACGAACACAAGCAGGCTACCAACATCTGTTAACAGAAATTTTCCCATTTGACAGACTGAAAGGTTTAAATTGGAGCATCAACAACAGCTGTATCATTGGAGCTTTGCCTTTGCTGTGATCCTCTGGTTTACATACCAGAGTTTTTTTATACAAGCAAGTTTTGATGTGAATCAAAGCAGCGACTTTAAAACATTGTTTTGCAGCTGCATTTCATTTCAGGAGGCATGCTCTAATACATTTATATTTATACGTGCCTTGCCACTTCACAGTGAACTGATCCCATTAATATCTATACAGCAATTTCATGAACAGATTGCTCTCTCACTGCACTGCTCTAGACTCCAGAGTTTAATTGGAAAGGGATCGAGACCCTCCTGAGACCATCTCAATCCCAATGTTTTGGTCCACACCTGAGTCCAATTGCTGTGTTCATATGTCTTGATCTACTACTACTACTTTTGGCTTCTCAAGTTAGGGGTCACCACAGCAGATCATCCGTTTCCATTTCTTCCTGTCCTCTGCATCTTCCTCTGTCACACCAGCCACCTGTATGTCCTCTCTCACCACATCCATAAACCTCCTCTTTGGCCTTCTTCTTTTCCTCTTGCCTGGCAGCACCATCTTCAGCATCCTTCTCCCAATATACCCAGCATCTCTCCTCCACACATGTCTAAGTCATCTCAATCTTGCCCCTCTAGCTTTGTCTCCAAACCGTCCAACCTGAGCTGTCCCCCTAATATACTCGTTCCTCATCCTGTCATTCTTGGTCACTCCCTATGAAAATTTTAGCATCTTCAACTCTGCCACCTCCAGCTCCACCTCTTGTGTTTTTGTCAGTGCCACTGTCTCCAAACCATACAACATAGCTGGTCTCACAGCCATATTGTAAACCTTCCCTTTCAGTCTTGCTGGTACTCCTCAGTCGCAAATCACCCTGACACTCTTCTCCATCCACTCCACCCTGCCTGCACCGTCTTTACCTCTCTTCCACATTCCCCTTTTACTTTGAACAGTTGACTCCAAATATTTAAACTCATACACCTTCGTCAACTCTACTCCTTGCATCCTCACCATTCCACTGTCCTCTCTCTCATTCACGCATATAGTATATTCTGTCTTGCTCCTACTGACTTTCATTCCTCTTGTCTCCAGTGCATACCTCCACCACTCCAGGCTCTCCTCAACCTGCACCCTACTCTTGCTACAGATCACAATGTCATCCACAAACTTCATAGTCCACGGAGACTCCTGTTTGATCTCGTCCGTCAACCTGCCCATCACCATTGCAAACAAGAACGGGCTCAGAGCCGATCCTTGATGTAATCCCACCTCCACCTTGAACCCACCTGTCATTCCAACTCCACACCTCACCACTGTCATACCGCCCTCATACGTATCCTGCACCACTCCTACATACTTCTCTGCAACTCCCGACTTGCTCATACAATACCACACCTCCTCTCTCAGCATCCTGTCATATGCTTTCTCTAAATCCACAAAGACACAATGTAACTCCTTCTGACCTTCTCTATACTTCTCAATCAACATTCTCAAAGCAAACATCACATCTGTGGTGCTCTTCCATGGCATGAACCCATACTGCTGCTCGCTGATCATCACCTCTCCTCTTAACCTAGTTTCCACTACTTTTTCCCAACATTTCATGCTGTGACTGATCAACTTTACACCTCTGTAGTTGCTACAGCTCTACACATCGCCCTAATTCTTGAAAATTGGTACCAGTATGCTTCTTCTCCACTCCTCAGGCACCCTCTCACTTTCCAACATTGTGTTAAACAACAATCTGTTTAAAACTCCACTGCCATCTCCTAAACATCTCCATGCCTCCACAGCTATGTCCCCTGGACCAACTGCCTTTGTACTCTTCATCCTCTTCATAGCTGCCCTCACTCCCTCCTTCCTGATTCACTATCCCCACATCATCCAACCTTCAATGTCTCTCAATTTCTTCATTCATCAGCCCCTCAAAGTACTCCTTCCATCTTCTCAACACACTCTCTTTGCTTGTCAGCACATTTCCATCTCTATTCTTGATCGCCCTAAGCTGCTACACATCCTTCCCTGCTCAGCCCGTCTGTCTAGCCAATCGGCACAAGTCCCTTTCTTCTTCCTTAGTGTCTAACCTCTCATACAACTCACCATATGCCTTTTCCTTTGCCTACTTCACCTCTCTCTTCACTTTGTGCTGCACCTCCTTGTACTGCTGTCTACTTTCTTCATCCGTCTGACTATCCCACTCCTTCTTTGCCAACCTCTCCCTCTGTATATTTGCTGTACTTCCTCATTCCACCACCAAGTCTCCTTGTCTTCCTTCCTCTGTTCAGATGACACACCAAGTACCTTCCTAGCTGTCTCCCTCACTATTTCTGCAGTGATTGCCCAGCCATCTGGCAACTCTTCACTACCACCCAGTGCCTGTCTTAACTCCTCACGGAACTCCACACAACAGTCTTCTTTCTCCCAACCTCCACCATTTGATCCTTGGCTCTGCTTTCATTCTCTTCCACTTCTTGATCTCCAGAGTCATCCTACAGACCACCATCTGATGCTGCCTAGCTATGTTCTCCCCTGTCACCACCTTGCAGTCTCCAATCCCTTTCAGATCGTGCCTCCTACATAAGATATAGTCCACGTGTGTGCACTTTCCTCCACTCTTATACATCACCCTATGTTCCACCCTCCTCTTGAAATATGTATTCACCACAGCCATTTCCATCCTTTTCACAGAATCCACCACCATAAGTCCTTCCACATTCCTCTCCTTGACACCATACCTACCCATCAACTCTGTTCCCTTCACCAACATGCCCAGTCTGCTCCAATCACCACTCTCTCCTCCTTGGGTACACTCTCCACCACTTCATCCAACTCACTCCAGAATTATTTTTTCTCTTCCATCGCACACCCAACTTGCAGGGCATATGTGCTGATAACATTCATCATCACACCTTCGATCTCCAGCTTCGTACTCATCACTCTGTCCAACACTCTCTTCACCTCCAATACACTCTTGACATACTCTTCCTTCAAAATTACCCCTACCCCATTTCTCCTACTATCCACATCATGGCAGAAGAGTTTGAACCCACCTCCGATGCTCCTGGCCTTACTCCCCTTCCACCTGGTCTCTTGCACACACAGTATATCTACCTTCCCTCTCTCCATCATATCAGCCAGCAATCTCCCTTTACCGGTCATAGTGCCAACATTCAAATTTCCGACTGTCACCTCCACACTCATACCCTTTCGCCTCTCCTGCTGCCTCTGGACATGCCTTCCCCCTCTCCTTCTCCTTCACCCAACAGTAGCATAGATTCCACCGGCACCCTGCTGGCCAACAATACCGGTGGCTGTTGTTGGTAAACTGGGCCTCGACCGATCTGGTATGGAAATCCGATTTATGATCTGCATATTTGAATTGGCAAAGGTTTTACACCGGATGCCCTTCCTGGCGCAGTCCTCCCTATTTATCCGGGCTTGGGACCGACACTAAGAATGCACTGGCTTGTGCATCCTCAGTGGCTGGGTTGCTGTGTTCGTTTATCTTGATGCATGTTCAATAATCCAGGTAGGGAAATCACACAAAGTTGAATCAGTTCATCTGGACACAAAGTTTATTGGGAGAAACGTTTCATCACTCATCTATGTGACTTCTTCAGTCTCAATTGACTACAGGAATAAGGGTGGGGATACCTGCAGTCAGTTGGGACTGAAGAAGTCACATAGATGAGTGATGAAATGTTTCTCCCAATAAATGTTGTGTTCCGATGAACTGATTCAACTTTTTGTGCTGTGTTCATATACGCGCAAACAACCCACACTAAGAGGGGAAATATACAAGAGCTTGAAATAACTGTTCTAAATTAACTAGGTGCAAAAACACCCTCAGTTTGTCCTGTAATAATGTTGGCAATCATTTTGCCAGAAATGATGTCACACTTTTCAAATAATGAATGCCTGTTTTGTTTTTTTTAATACATTTTTGTTCTGGCACAATATAGATGAGATATTTACAACGAACCCATATACCCAGAATGAAGAGCAAGCTTAATCATAAAAAGATTAACCTTGTCTTTCAGGTTCCCCCAGGCTCCAGTCTGACCTCCACTCAGCCTTTTGCCAGCTGTCTCTCCACAGCCCCAACACTGCCACCACTACTGAGCCAAGCCCAGACCTCACTGCCGGGTAAGAATGAGAGAAAATGAGAGAGAGAGACATCATCATTAGTTTTCCACTGTAGTTTACACCTTGAAACTGGTTCTGTTGATATAATATCTCAAACTCTCAGATCACTAACTAAAAGGATGATGACTCTCAGAAATAAAGTCACCTCTTGTCACACAAAATGCACATTTGGTTTAAGCTACATTCCCGAGGATGAGGATTTGTGTGCAAACAAATGTCCTTTTTGATTCGAAAGTATCGCTGTGATATTTTTAAGACAACGGCTAAGTCACAAATACCCATATCATGACAGTTTTTGAGTTGCATTTATGTAGTTGTAGTTTGGTGACTTTTACAAATTCATGCAATTTTCCTTAAGGGGATGCTTCAACACAAATAACATTAAACTAATTTAACAATGTGTCAACCCATATTAAGAATGGAAAGAAATGTTGCTAAATTGATTTTGGTTGTGTACGATACCTCTACCTTTTCTTGGATTTGAGTGGGATGGTTGATTTTTCCAGCTATGCCCCCCACCAAAGACAAAGGGGGCATGGACAAAGAAACTACGTCCCTGAACTGAGAGAGAATGGCAGCTTGCTCCTATTAGGAGGTTTTGCTAATTTTAAAGTCTTTTTCTTTTGGCTGTTCCCGTTAGGGGTCGCCACAGCAGATCATCTGTTTCCATCTCTTCCTATCCTCTGCATCTTCCTCTGTCACGCCAACCACCTGCCCTGCATGTCCTCCCTCACCACATCCATAAATCTCCTCTTTGGCCTCCTCTTTTCCTTTTCCCTGGCAGCTCCATATTCAGCATCCTTCTCCCAATATACCCAGCATCTCTCCTGCACACATGTCCAAGCCATCTCAATCTTGCCTCTCTTGCTTTGTCTCCAAACCGTCCAACCTGAGCTGTCCCTCTAAAATTCTTGCTCGTAATCCTGTCCATCTTCGTCACTACCATCGAAAATCTTAGCATCTTCAATTTTGCCATCTCCAGCTCCACCTTCTGTCAAATTCAATTTGCTTTATTGGCATGACTATTTGTCTGTCTTTTTGCTAATTTAACTTTGCTAGTTTTAAAGTAATGGCTTCAAACATAATTGAGGACTGATGAGGACACATTTAATAAAAACATTTTAATAAAATTTTAATGGAATCGGAAATTGAAGGCCTGAATACACTGCGAGGGAGATAAGTCAAAGATATGAGGCAGCAGCTCTGGCTCCTGCCGGAGAAGGAGAAGAAACCACAATAGTGCTGCTTTGGGAGAATAATAATAATAATCATTACATTTATATAGGGCTTTTCTAGACACTCAAACAATGATAGAATGAGGACTGGTTATACCCATAGACTGTATAAAAAGAGGGACGCGTCTGACATCACCCATTGGTTTTTGAAGAGGAATTTTTAAGCCTCAAGTTTGACTTTATGCTCACTGCCATCTTATCAGTTGTTGGAACTAGAAAATCCAAATTTCTACAGCTGGGTGGCATGTATTTGGAGCAGGGGTGGGACCTCGGTCACAGACAGGTTGACATACCTGTCAGTCAAGGCAGACACGCCCTCAACATTCCACTTTTTTAATCCTTTGTAGCTTCTTAACGGAACATTAATTTTCAAAATAACTACCCTCACGCTGTGTATCAGACTCGATGTTAGTGATTGAGACTTCTTGTAGAAAAGATTTGTTGACTTTTAATTTGAAGGTAGAAGTTGGACATTCTTTCATTGACTTACATTGGACCAGGTCTTTTATGGAGCCAGCCAGGTCGTTGCTGCTTGGTTTTGCCTTTGCCACAATGCCAACTGAGATGGAAAGTGTTTGCTGTAATGAATGTGACCTGGCACAGTTCTTTTAATCAGTGCTACAAGAAACGGCCAAGGATGGGCAAGTGTACACATTTGGTTGATGGCAATGTCTAATTTAGTTCAAGTTATGTGGCTTTTGATGCGCTGAAGTACATGACATACAAAGCTGACAAAAAAAATTATTTACGAAAGTAGCTGGTGCTGAATAAAAACAAGCACTTGGAAGCAAAAAGAACACACATGCATGCTTGGAACCAAAACCCAATACTATGCCTTACAAAGTGTACTTGTCCTTAGGCAGCAGGAAGCATTATAAAGCATCCCACTTTTTGGATTTTCTGTTCTTAGACTCTTGGAACCTTTTTTTTGTTTTGTTTTAGCAGCTGGAGTTTAAAAAAATTGAATTTGATGCTCTTAATGCTGTTAAAGTGAGTATACTAGTTTAAAAAGATGGGTTTTAAGAGCAGTTTTGAATTTTTTTATGGAGTCCAGTAAGCGGATGTGATGGGGAATGGAGTTCCAGAGTTTGGGTGCAACATCGGAGAAAGCCCTGGCACCCATTGTGATGAGGTTAATGGCTGGTAGTACCAATAGACCAGCTGATCAAGACTGCAGGGAGCGAGAGGGAGTGTAAGTCTGAAGGAGGTCTGTGAGATAAACAGGGGATAGATTATGAAGAGCTTTGAATGTTGATAATAAAAATTTAAAGTTAATCTGCTGTGATACAGGAAGCCAGTGTAATTGAATCAACAGGGCAGAGACATGTTCAGTAGACTTTAAATGTGTAATAATCCATGCTGCAGAATTCTGGATGAGTTGAAGTCTGTCAATAAGTTTGTTGGTGATGCCTGCCAGGATCGCATTCCAGTAGTCAATGGGTGATGTGACCAAGGCGTTGGCTAAGACTTCCATGGAGTGTTGTGTTAAAGCAGGGCATAGTCTGGAGATGTTTCACAGATGGAAAAAGGTAATCCAGGAGACATTGTTTATATGACTGGAAAAAGAAAGGGTACTGTCCAGGGTAACACCAAGGCTCTTCATCTGTGTGGAGACAGGTATGGCACCTCCAGCAATGGGGAGTGAGCAAATATTCGTTTTTGAGAGTGTATATTTAGTGCCAGTGAGGAGAAGCTCAGTTTTACTACTGTTGAATTTCAGGTATTGTTTGTCATCCATATCTGTAAATCATGTAGACAAGCAGTGAGGTTACTGGAGGGGAGAATAGAAGTGGGCTCAGTAGACACATAAAGCTGTGTATCATCAGCATAACATTGAAAATTTATACCAAAATATTGGGAGATGTTGCCAAGAGGGAGGAGGTAAATAATAAACAGGAGTGGCCCCAACACTGAACCCTGTGGAACTCCATGGGGACCGATCAAACTTTCTGACCAGTAATTCTGAATCTGTACAAAATGTGTCCTGTCTGTAAGGCAGGAAGCAAACCACTGATAAACAGTGCCCCAACTCCAATGCTAGCCAGACAATCCATGAAGAGCTGATGGGATATAGTATCAAAGGCTGCGGTGAAGTTAAGGAAGATAAGGATAGAGTGTAGACTGGAGTCAGCTGCTCGAAGGAGGTCATTAGTGATCTTAACCAGGGCTGTTTCTGTGCTGTTTGGCACAAAAGCCAGATTGGAATTGTTCAAAGAGATTGTTGTTATCAAGTTATATCTGGAGTTGAGATGCAACTACCCTCTCAAGGATTTTGGAGATGAATGGTAAATTGGAAATAGGCCAGTAGTTGTTTTGGTCAGTAGAATCTAAATTAAGTTTATTCGGAGTTGGTCTGATTATAGCAACCTTCCGTGGAGGGGGAACTCTACCAATGGACAGAGAGGAATTGATGATGGAGGTTATCAGGGAGATGATAGAGAGCAGGCATGTTTTAACTAGGGTTATGGGAATTAAATCCAGGTGACATGTGGAAGTGCTAGACTTAGTAATAAGTTCAGAAATGTGGTTTTCAGTTGAAAGCTTGAAGTCGCATAGGACAGTGGATGGGGACGTTTTCATGGTGATTGCTGCTGATAAGTCAGTCTGCATGACGTTAGCAGAGGCTAGCTGCTCATAAATGGTACTAATTTTAGAGTTGAAAAACTTCAAAACAGCAGAGCATTGTTTATTAGAAAGGTTACTGTTCATGTTGGTTTCAGGTGGATTTAGTAACCTTTTAACTGTAGAGAAGAAAATTCCAGTATTCCCTTCAACTGTACTGATTATATTTGCATAACAGGATGTTTTAGCTGTTGAAAGAGCATTTTTGTAATGAGGTATATGATCCGAATACATTTGTTTGTGAACAGCAAGTCCAGTTTTGGTGCAAAGCCTCTCAAGGTGCCGATTTATAGCCCTGTGTTGACGTAATTCAGTTGTGTACCAGGGAGCAGTATGGATAACCCATGTTTTCAGGGGGCCTAAAGTATCAAGTGCAGAAGATGAAATATTGTTGTAGCAGTCCATAAGAGCAGGGAGTGAGGAGGTGGGAGCAGGAATGGGGTTTGAGGTAATTAAACTGCAGAGATCATCTAGATTAGCATATCTAATGTAGGGCTGTCACAATCATGAACTTTTAGTTAGTCTAGTCGTCCAAGGTTTCTCCCTGCCTGCTTCCCAATGACTGCTGGAATAAGGTCCAGCATCCTGTAACCCTAATTAGGATAAGCAGCTTGGATAATGGATGGATGGATGATGTTTTATGGCGCGATGCCGGAACGGCAAACTAAGTCAAGTATATGACCCTTGGTGTGGGTTGTGAAGTTGAAATATTGTGTTAGATCAAAGCAATATAACGTTGCTTTAGAATCTTTAGGATTAGGATTATATTCAGAGATTGCACTAAGGGTGGTTAAAACTGTCGAGAGTTGGGGCATCCCGGTGGTGTAGCAGTCTATTCCATTGTCTACCAACATGGATTGCCAGTTTGAATCTCTGTTGTGCCTCTGGCTTGGTCAGGCGTCCCTGCAGACACAATTGGCCATGTCTGCGGGTTGGAAGCCAGATGTGTTTTTGTGTCCTGGTTGCTGCACTAGCGCCTCCTCTGGTCGGTCAGGTTGCCTATTCAGGGGGGAGGGGGAACTGGGGGGAATATCATGATCCTCCCACACGCTACATCCCCCTGGTGAAACTCCTCACTGTCAGGTGAAAAGAAGCGGCTGGCAACTTCACATGTGTCGGAGGAGGCAGATAGTCTGCAGTAGTCTGTGGTAGTCTGCAGCCCTCCCCGGCTCAGCAGAGGGGGTGGAGCAATGACCGGGATGGCTCGGAAGAGTGGGGTAATTGGCTGGGTACAATTAGGGAGAAAATGGAGGAAAAAGAAAAACAGAAAAAAACTGTTGAGAGTTCAGTGATAAAAATATTCGATGCCTTAGGTGATCTGTACAGAGCATCAATAATGATGGGATACAGGATACTGCTAGGACTACTAAATAGTCATAGTCCCCGTGTGGCAGTATCATTAGAGTATTTGTAATAAGTGGTGATGGGTGAAGGGCTGATGCAGTCGTTTGTGTAGAGTGTAGAAAAAGGGACTGAGGACACAGTCCTGAGGGGCTCTGGTGTTGGTGATGATGGTTGATCATGTTACTGTGCCTATTCTTACAGCCTGTGGTCTTTTGCTAAAGAAGTTGTGGGCCCAGTGGATGAGGAGTGGAGCGATGTTGAGGTGGAGTTTCCTGATCATCTGGTGGCATTGAATTGTACTGAAGGCAGAGCTATAGCCGATGAAGAGAATCAAAGTGAAGCTGCCAGGTGATACCAGATGTTGGAGAAGTGGAGGAGACATGCCACAACATCTTCTGTCCCCTGTTCAGCCCTGTAGGCAAACTGATATGGGTCCAGCCGTGGACTGACAGCTGGTAGAATAGTGTGCAGGATCAGTTTTTCCAGGTATTTCATGACTATTTGGGTGAGTGCAACCAGTCGATAGTGGTTAGGTTCAGAGGGGTGGGGTTTCTTGGGTACCGTTATAATGGTGGATGTTTTCCAGACGGTGGGAATGGATGCTGTCCTATAGGATTCCCAGAACTTGGAGTAGAGGATGTGGGAGAGCTCCATGGCGCCGAGCTTGAGCTTCCTAGCCGGGATGCCGTCTGGCCCCGGTGCCTTGTCAGTTTTGCGCCTGCCCAGCTACTATCGGACATCCTCCATTGTGAATGGTGGGTGTGTTGGCTCACAAGAGGGGAGGACACTAAGCAGCTTCTCACAGGCAGCAGAGTGGTTGTGGATATCAAACTGTGCGTAGAAGGTGTTCAGCGTGGTGGGGTCTGTCACTGTGGAATGATCTTGTATTGATTTATAACCAGTTAGTGTTCTTACTTTATGAAAGGCTTGTTTTGTGTTCACATTGCTAAACCCCTGCTCCGGTCTGTCCTTATATTTGAGTTTGGCCTTAATAATGTAATTCTTGATCTGTTTGTTAATTGCTTTAAGGGAAGACCAGTCCCTGTGCTGAAATGCATTCTGCTTTTTTTTTTGGGCTGTGCTTAATATGGGAGGTAATCCAGGGCTTGAAGTTAGGATCATTTCTAAAAGTTTTGTGGGTATGGTAATGGTGATGCAGAAATTGATATAGTCAGTGATAAGTGATACTCTGTTATCCAGCCTTGCAAAATGCCCCAGTCTTTGCATGCCAGTGAGCCTTGTAATTGTGTGATGGCATCCTCCGACCTTTGGATGGCGCAGTGGCGCCAAAAAAAGACGGCTAGCAGCAAGTCGCAAGTCGCTGCAGCTAACAAATAGATAATGCAGGCCAAGCAGACAGAGGACCTTTTCCAACAGATACTATAATATCAATTATTTAAACTCAGGTCCAACCATATTTTTTATTCGGTAGTGGGAAAGGTGCTCACACAGCTACAATGGTGACTCTGTTTCATTTCATATGGATCTCTGTGATTTGGAGTGTTTCCACACCAATGCAATTACCAGTAAGATAGCTGTTAGTAAATTCAGCAAAAGGACAATCTCAGGATTGTAGCTTTAACCTTTGGCTTTGCTGAATTCTAACACAAATCTGTTCATAAATCTCAGTAGACCTGATGTTTTGTTGACAAGACAGCATTCATGTTTTGCTTTTTCTTCCCCAGAGTCTGACCTCGATGACTGTCGCTTCCCATGCCAAGGGAACTCACCACGAGAGAGTCTGTCATCACAGTAAGCCTTCATCTTTCTCTATATGACCTGACCTTTTTGATCTTGTAGAAAAAGGATCGTCATCTTCAACTCTGCCACCTCCAGCTCTGCCTCCTGTCTTTTCATCAGTGCCACTGTCTCCAAACCATACAACATAGCTGGTCTCACAACTATCTTGTAAACCTTCCCTTTAACTCTTGTTGGTACCCTTCTGTCGCAAATCACCCCTGACACTCTTCCACCCACTCCACCCTGCCTGTACGCCCTTCTTCACCTCTCTTCCGCACTCCCCATTACTTTGAACAGTTGACCCCTAGTATTTAAACTCATATTTCTTCTTCACCTCTACTCCTTACATCATCCATGATAAAATTATCAAAAAAAGACATGCATGTTAGGGTTAATACTCCTGTCTGTGCCCTTGACCGAGGCATGGCAAGACGAACCGGAGTTGGTCCCCAGGTGCTGCACGGAGGCTGCCTACTGCTCTTAGCTACACAGCTAGGATTGGTTAAATGCCAAACGTAATTTCTCCACAGGGATCAATACAGTATCTCAAAATTTAGAAAAAAATCAAAATCATTCTCCAGCATGCTTTGAAGGTGAATGGCAGAGTTGAAATTGACCATAGGTGTAAACGTATATGAGAGTGTGTCAGGGTGTGTCCTGCGATGAATCAGCACCAGTGGCTTGCAGGGGAGCCATATTTTCCGGTGCAGTATGGACGTGCATGGTCAGTTATAGGGTTACTGCGAAAAACATTCTACTGTTACTATATACAGTTAATACTGTGTCAATAATGTTTCACTTCATACAGAGAAAACCTAGCCATGCAGGTAACACAAAGAGACAGAAAAACAAGTCACCGTTGGGATGTTTTTATATCACTCGAGCAACAACGACAAAAAATATCCACCAAGTGAATTGGCCAGTGGTTTGCGCTACACTTCTAA
Source organism: Lampris incognitus (assembly GCF_029633865.1). Classification (NCBI taxonomy): domain Eukaryota; kingdom Metazoa; phylum Chordata; class Actinopteri; order Lampriformes; family Lampridae; genus Lampris; species Lampris incognitus. The sequence goes on along the minus strand of NC_079215.1, from coordinate 55,435,814 downwards.
ACAGGCCAGACCTAGGTTACATCAAATGACAACATGGGAACATGCCCACAGCCTCAACTGTTGGTCTTGCACAAAACGTAGGCTAGCAAGACAACAGCCACACTCTGAAAACCACACACAAATGCCTACTGCATAGCAAAACATCCTGGAGGCAACATCACTAATACACCATAATATAGTACCCATCACACTTTTGTTCAACACCTTGGAAAGATAGAATTGAAAAACCACAGGCCTAAATAAAATGATAATCAATACCACACAAGATATAACTGGTGTGGGAAGATGTCGGCGCAAATTCACTTTTGCAGCGGCTTCACCCAGTACCGGTGTGGGAAGATGGCGGCGTGAATTCATGTTTGCGGCGACCTCACCCAGTACCGTCCATGCAGTGTCTTTGTCCACGTCTGCATCTAAGTTTGTCTTCCTTTGATGGCTGGGAGAGCTGGCGCTGGATTGGCTGGGAGAGCTTGGTCTGCTTGCATCCTGTGGGCCCAGGGACCACGGCCCTGCCTGGAGCTGTGCCTGAAGAGGTAACACCAAGGGCGGTCTGACAGGACGCAGAAGCGGGGCAAGCTAAGCTAACTGCTAGCCCATGCAGACTGGCAGTTACGATAACACCGAGGGCGGCCTGGAGGCAGCCTCGCCTAGCCTTGACTGTGTTTTTAGTGTCGTCATGCTGAGCGCGGGGAGGTGTATCGAAGGTGTCTGGCTTGGAGAACTCTAGCATTGGATCGGCTGAGGGAGCTTGGTCTGCTGCGTCCTATGGACCCAAGGACCACTGCCCTGACCTGAGCTGCGCCCAAAGAGGAAACACCAAGGACGGTCTGGCAGGATGCGGAAGCGACGCAGGCTAAGCTAACTGCTAGCCCATGCAGACCGGCAGTTCTGACAGTCATCCTGGCTGGCATTCATTTTCCTGGACAGTGATTTTTTTTTAAATTTTTGTTTTAGTTTAGATATATGTGTTGGTTTGGATATATGTGTTCTTGTAGTTTTTGGATATGTGTTTTTGTCTTTGTGTTGCACTGCTGCGGGCTGGTGAAACGATGTTTCGTTTCATTTCATGTGCACAGGAGCATGAAATGAAATTACAAAATGATGTTGATTCTGATTCTGAAGTTACAGCATACGGGGTTCAGCTGCATAGCACACATGCCACACATTGCCTATATTATAGGCTAGCCTAGCCTACATCATGAAAGTCTTATCTGATAGAAACAGAATGCATCGCAGTTAGGAAACAGAATCACATAACAATCATAACAAAAAACGTTAATAGTGTAGCAAACTCAGGTGGGCAGTCGAGAACCGCCACAGCCGGGACGCGAACTCGTGTATTCCGCACCACGGGCGACAACGTTAACCAGTCGACTAAAGGGTCCGACCCGTTAGCCAAGGGCTAACGTGTCTACTTGTCCGTGCGTGTTACAATAGTAAATATGGCTAGGGCCAGTCCTCACAAACACACAGCTCAAGCAAGTAATTCCCTGATTCTTAACTGAAATCGGAAGCAACTACAGGGCAGTTCAAGTGGTGACGTAAACGTAGGGATTTGAGAGCGCTGCCAGACATGGATGGCCACAGCAGGAATAGACGCAGTATTGTGTTTGTTATAGTGGAGGCAAATGTTCGGAAATTCAGAATCAGGAACAGGATCAAGATCAGGAACACATGAAATGAAACGAAATATAATTTCCCCCAGCCCACATCAGTGCAACACAAAGACAAAAACATATCCAATAACTACAAGAACACACATAGCCAAACCAACACAAAGATCCAAACTAATACATATATCCAAACTAAACAAAAAAAATCCCTGTCCAAGGGAACGAACGCCAGCCAGGATGACTGACGGTCTGCATGGTTTAGCAGTTAGCTTAACCCGCCCAACTTCCGCCTCCTGTCAGACCGCCCCTCAGCCGATCCAACGCCAGCTCCCCCAGCCAGACACCCTCGACACACCTCTCCACACGACGACACCAAAAACACTACAATCAACGCCAGGCAAGGCCACTGCCAGACTGCCCTTGGGGTTATCAGAACTGCCGGTCTGCATGGGCTAGCAGTTAGCTTAGCCTGCCCTGCTTCCGCGCCCTGACAGACCGTCCTCGGTGTTACCTCTTCGGGCACAGCTCCGGGCAGGGCCGTGGTCCCTGGGCCCACAGGATGCAGCAGACCAAGTTCTCCCAGCTGATCCAGCGCCAGCTCTCCCAGCCATCAGACGAAGACAAAACTTAGACGCAGATGTGGACAAAGACACTGCATGGACGATACTGGGTGAGGCCGCCGCAAACGTGAATTCGCGCCACCATCTTCCCACACCGGAAGCGGACATTGGAATGTAATGCAAATAAACACAACATTGGCATATTATTATTATTATTATTATTATTATTATGTTCTTTCGATTACTATTTTTATTCATTTCAGGAACCTTAATGTACATAAAAATAAAAGTCTATAACCTGTGACACAAACATGGATGATGTTTCAGAGCTCCCTCTAAATTTCCTCAAAGTATGCTTTCAGAGGAGCTCATGTCCTTTTCAGGGGAGCTGAGCTTCCCTTAGCTACCCCGTAATCTCAACCCAGACCAGCACACACTGTCCACTATGTCACCCAGCCTTACAGCCATGCCGGTGTAGGCTACAGCCCCCCCATCAACAAGATAAAGTCTGTACAGAGAATAACGGAATAAATCCATTATGAAAGCCTTTAATGTGGAGCGTTACATTTAAATCACAATTGTAAACATGCAACAAAATGTCTTTTTGACACTTTCTTTTGGTATGTCTGAGACAATTGCTAATCCATGCAAATCCAAACCATGTATGATTTTGTAATTGCTGCTGTTGGTGGTTTTTGTTAGATAGGACTTTCCTGGCAGAGTCATGTAGTTTACATCCTCAGACTAGCAGCCAAATGCGTGGCAGTAAGGCAAATAGCGGTGAGTTTGAAGAGGAAGCAAAGTTGTTGTGGTTAACTATTAGATATGGCAGGCAAATCTTGCACAACTGATTTACCAACTGGTACAACAACATGAGTAGTCAAAGGCCAGGTTATTTGTTTGGCAATGAGAAAGGTGCTGACACAAAGCACTGGCAACTCAGTTTTATCTTGAATGGATCTCGTGGATTTGGAGCGCTCAGAAACTGCTGCAATTACCACACACTCACATGCTTTGTATATGCAATGCTGGAAGATGTATGTTTTGTAAATAGAGGTGTCATGTAATTCCAAGTGGGATAGGCCAAATATCTGGCATGACACAGAAAAAAAAACATCACCAGAAGAGTGGGGTAATTGGCCGGATATAGTTGGGAGAACAAGAGGGAAAAAAAAACAAAAAAAAACACATTGAACTTGATTTTTGCTAATTAGAGTTGAAACCACCATCGTTGATGATTTGATTTGACTCAGATAAAATGTATGAATATGTGTCTCATTGGTAATGTGATACCAAAGAGTGTGTGGCACCACACCTCTCGCTGCACAGCGATGCCAGCTGTGACTGCTGCTTGAAACATGGCTGTATTATATCAATCTTTGCCATCGGCGATACTGTCTGGTAAGAGGAAGACTATGGTGTGAAGAAGATTGATAATAGTAATAATAGTAATGGATTACATTTATAGCGTGCTTTATCTTGACACCCAAAGTGCTTCACATTAAAGGGGGTAACTCACTTCAACCACCAACAATGTGTAGCACCCACCTGGGTGATGCACGGCAGCCATTTTGCACCAGAACACTCACCACACATCAGCTTGAGGTGGAGAGCGAGGAATCATTGAGCTAATTACGGGGAGATGATTAGGTGGCAAGATGGAGAGAGCCAGGTTGGGGATTTTACCAGGACACCGGGGGACCCCCTACTCTTTTCGATAAGTGCCATTGTAATAATCGGGTGAAATAGGTTCACACTGAAATCGATTAGTTAGGACTGAATCAGTTTTCCATTGTTCGTGCCTGGGGAGATGTGGTTAGAGGGCGCGCTGGGGGCTCTCGTCATTAATACAGTTGATGAAGCGCTAGCAGCTCTCTTGTAATAATTTCTTCCCCTGTTCCAGGTAAGGATGAAAAGTATATATGATTTCAGTTCATTATCGGTGTATAAATGTTATGGACCACCACGGATTCATTAGCTTACCTCAAATAAGGATGTTTAGTTTGGAACGGAGTCGAGTACATGCAGGGCTGGCTCGCTAATGTAGGCTCGCTAGCATAGGGGTTAGCTAGCTGGCATGGCCGCGAGCCAAGGCGGGTTGAGTGTGTGACCAGTGCGAAGCGGCGGTGATTGTTTGTTCGCTTTGGTATATTCTCTGAAGACGGTGTGTAGTTATTACTATGTCGAGGTGTGTTTTGTCGAGCACAGTGTTTGGAAGTGTATATTACTGGTGCCGAGTGCATGATGTGTGCGTGACGTGAGCACGTGATCGTGGCTGCTGCTGGCGCAGAATACATGGTGTGTGCATGAGGTTGGCGCGTGATCGAGACATGCACAGTGTGCGCCTTCACTCCCGCCGCGTGTGTGCGCGCGTGTAAATGTATGCTTGTGTGCGTGTCTGAATTTATGTGTTATATTTGCAGGTGCAGTAACTAAATAGTATTGTTTTAGGTTGGGATTTGTATTTTGTGTCATTAATACGATTAATACAGCTGATGAAGAGCCAGCAGCTGTCTTGTATTCATTTCTTCCCCTGTTCCAGGAGTATTGCACCATGGGATCTTTAATGACCACAGTGAGTTAGGACCTTGGTTTTAACGTCTCATCTGAAGGACAGGAATAATAATGGATCTGTTTGATCTGGGTGTGCTGGCACATCTAAATCAAACATCCATTATTAATGTTATTATCTGCAGCTGTGTTTATCCTGCTATGCTAACATCACACAGTACCAAGACCAGCGTACTATGTTTTAATCTTTATATATTTGTTGACCTGTAGATGTCAGCTAACCCACAAAAATGATCTAGGATTTAGTTACTCATTAACAACTGCAAAGTGGTACATCTTTGCATTTTGTGTTATAATACCTGGCTTGTCTGGCTTTGGCTACACCAGCATGTCTTTCAACCTCAAGAATTTGTGTGCGTGAGGGTAGTGTTTGGTATGCAGATGTGCAGGGGACTGACGTATAAGATGCTCAAATGGGCCTTTTAGGTTGTGACCCAGGACTAACACAGCAGGGTTCATGCCATTGGTCTCATGTACTGCTGTGTTGATAGCCAATCAGAATTCAGGCAGCCACCGGTCCCAGTCTTGATGATGGTTCCCACAAAAGAGGCAATCATGGTCTCAAGTGTCCCGCTCTGTCAGATTGGTCTGGGGATGGTATGCTGTGGTGAGCTTTTGGGTCACACCCCAGGATTCACACAGGCTGTTCATTACTTGGCTTGTGAATTGGGGGCCCCAATCAGACATCAGGTAGCTGCCCCCCCCCCCAGCATGTGAAAATGTCATTTTTAAGAAAGTGATAGACCTTTGGCATCTTTGCATCCTTCAGAGCAAAAACCTCCACCCATTTATTAAAATAGTCCATGACCACCATCAGAACTGAATTCTGGGCTTTGCTGAACAGGAAAGGCCCCATGAAGTCCACCCCTATCATCTTACCTGGTGCTTTGAACTCTGTTGTATAGAGATGACCAGCTGGCTTGTCATTAGAGCTTTTGTACTCCTGACAAGTATAGGGCAAGCATGGACATGACTCCAAACATCCTTGTGGACTGTTGGCCACCATGCCACCTCCAGGATTTTCAGGAGCGTCTTCATCCTCCCCAAATGGCCTCTAAACGGGATGTTGTAGAAGTAAGCCAGAAACTCAGGCACCAGCAAAGCAGAAATAATTAACTGGTACTTGAATCCACCATTCTTCAAAAGGTACACCCCAGTATAACACTCCTTGCTGTTGTTGATAGTGAATCTAGCCAGGTGTGGGCTGACTGCTGGTTTGATGAAGCTCTTGGCATAAGGTGTCAGTCTGCTAAGGCTTTTCAATGTCCTGAAGGGAACTGGGTAGATCAGACCAATATGAGCTTGCGATGGCCACACACACACTGCCCTCTTTTGGTGGAGGTCCATGGGACAGAGCGTTGGGACGACATTACAGAAACCTTTTTCCCTTCCAGTGATAGACTTGGAATGAGAGTGTTTTGGGACCGTTGAATGCCCAGGCGAGAGCATTGTGGTCTGTGAACACATCAAACATCTGTTTCCCCTTCTAGATAATGACACCACTTTGCCACCGCACACACATGCACGTTAAGCATTCCTTTTCTGTGGTGGAATACCTTGGTTCAGCACCATGGAGAGCTCTTGAAGCAAAGGCGATGACTCTTTCAACAGCCCCCAGGGCCACATCGCTAGTCACCGTGAACCAGAAAGCTAATGTGTGGCATCGGCTGAGCCAGCACTGGTGGTGACTTCAACAAGCCCTTAAGGATTTCATAGGCAGCCTGACACTGTGCAAACCACATCCAAGATACCCATTTTTTCTTGAGTGGTGCCATAATGTCTGCCAGCCTAGGGATGAATTTGTGGTGCCAGCCCACCAGCCCCAGGAACCTCTGGAGACTTTTTAGATCTGTGGGTTTTGGATAGGCTGTGATGGCGTTGACTTTTGCTGGGTCTACTTCCTCCGCTTTACCTGAGACTACATGTCCAGGTCAGTTGAGTCTGGAAAAGATGGAATTTTTTTACCCTGAGGGTTAGATGGACCTGGTAGAGTTTTTGGAACACTGTCTCAAGGTCATGCAGATGTCGCTCTTGAGTCCTGGAGAAAACAATGATTTCATCTCTGTAGACGAAGCAGATTATGCTCTTTAAATTCCCCAGAACACTTTCCATCAATTGCAAGACGGTGACGTTGAAGGTGACTCTGTAGGCCGAATGGCATGACCTTGAATTGGAATAGGCCTTTATGAGTTATCATGTTGGTCTTCTGTTTGCTCTCCTCATCCATGGGCACCCGCCAGTACCCACTCTGAAGATCCAGAGAGCTAAAGTACTGGGCCCCTTGCATGGACTCCCAAGATTTCATGCACCAGCGGCATCGGATAAGCATTGTCAAGTTATTTAGGGGAATTTGCTTCAGCTCCTGCCCAAACTTGAAAAAGGCCTTGGCCAACCAGAGGGAATGTACGGCACAACTCAAACAGCAATCTTCTTTAGTCTTGTTTTATTGAATTATTTCAACTGTCAAACTTTTTGATGATTGCGTTGTTAGGTTGAAACCTTTACAAAACAAGGGGGGGGCAATGCTGCCATTATTGCTAATTCCATTCCACAAGTACAGTAAATGAAAGGCATTTTATCCTTTTACTTAATCGTTCTTTTAAGGGCATGAACCAAATGAATCTCACTCATATTCTACATCTTTTACCAAATTAAATCGATACATAACCATACACATGCACTTAATTGCACAGAACATGGATAACCTCAAGCTAACTGTGAATTACACATGACATAAAGTACACAGCGAGGCAATATGAGTGATTACCTAACCATTTTAAGATTAGCCTAATACCAGAATGCTAACCAGCAGTGAATTCTAAAGACAATGAAGGATTGACTCACCCACCAGTGGCATCCCTGTAGACGGGCAGTAAGATGAAGCTCTCCGCGCTCCAGTTTTGGTTTAATTGTGACTAGTTGGCTCTCAATTAGCACGCATCTGCAGCTCACGGCACACTCTCCCTCTCTCCCGTCGTGAGCTCCTTTTATCGTTCTTCTTCTTCATCATGAATGCTTTTTTTCTTCTTCTTGGTCTATGCACGACAACCGCCAAACTCAACTTCTTCCGTGTCAAAATGAAAAGCCGCCGTTAATTTAGGGTCTGGCAGCAAAAGCATTGTAGTGTGTTTTAGCATTGAGACCCCTAAAGTCCACGCAGAAGTGGAGAGATCTTTGCTTTTTCGGGACCAAAACCACTGGGGAGGCCCCCAAGCAGAACAGGATGGCTCTATGACACCATTGCTGAACATTTTTTTAAGTTGTTTCTCAATGAGGATGTAGGAATTGCAGGAAAGTAGAAGACAATTTCTCTCATTGACTACACAAATGTGTGTCTTTTATTTTCTTTATACAAAACCAACAACCCAAGCATGGCTTCCCTCACTGCCAGTGTCCACCAGTGGTTCTTAGGTTCAAGTTCTTAGGTTGCCACCTTGACAGGCACCGATGACCTTATGACCACAGCTCCTATCTGCCACATCTGCATGTACCCCAAGCCTCCCTTGGGATACACAAGAACTTCTTCCAGAAGTGGGAGTTGAAGACCTCACTGACAGGGGCCTCCGCCAGACATTCTCAGTTCACCCTCACTGCACATTTGGGTTTGCCAGGTCTGTCCAGCAGCCTTCCCCACCATCTGATCCAACTCACCACCAGGTGGTGATCAGTTTACAGCTCTGCTCTGCTCTTCACCTAAGTGTCCAGAACATATGGCTGCAGATCTGATGATACGACCACAAAGTCTATCATCAATCTTCGGCCTAAGGTGTTCTGGTACCAAGTACACTTATGAACTACCTTATTTTCAAACATGGTGTTTGTTATGGCCAATCCATGACTCACACAAGAAGTTCAATAACAAGGCACCGCTCAGGTTCCAGTCGGGGAGGGTGTTCCTCCCAATCACACCCCTCCAGGTTTCTCCGTCATTGCCCACGTGAGCATTGAAGTCCCCCAGCAGAACTATAGAGTCCCCAGGTGGAACCCTATCCAGGACACCACCCAGAGACTCCCAAGAAGGCTGGATACTCCAAACTGCTATTCGGTGCATAAGCACACACAACAGAGCCTTCCCCGCAGTGACTCGCAGTCATATAGAGGCAACCCTCTCATTCCCCAGGGAAAACTCCAACATCGTGGCGCACAATCGGGGACTTGTGAGTATCCCCACACCCACCCGACACCTGTCACCTTGTCCAACTTCGGAAAAGTAAAGAGTCCAGCGCCTCTCCAGAAATTTGGTACCAGAGCCCATGCTGTGTGTGGAGGTGAGCCCAACTATATATAGTTGGTACCGCTCCACCTCCCGCAACAGCTCAGGCTCCTTCCGTGCCAAAGAGGTGACATTCCACGTCCCAAGGACCAGTCTGCAAGGCCGAAAGTCAGCACTCCCCAGTCCCCGCCTTTGCCTGCCACCCGACCTGCATTGCACCCTACCCCATTGGGGTAGGGTGCAATGGTGGCTCCATGCTGCTTTTTCGGGCTAGGCCCGACCGGGCCCCATGGGCCAAGGGCCGGCCACCAGACGCTTGCCGGCGAGCTCCCTTCCCAGGTGTGGCTCCAGAAAGAGGCCCCGGTTGCCGTTTTTGAGGTGAGATGCTTTAGCTCTGCTATTGTAACTTCATTGGGGTTTCTTGGGAATCGCTCTTAGTCTGGCCCCTCTTCTGGGACCAATTTGCCTTGGGAGACCCTACTAGGAGCTATTGCCTCCAACAACACAGCTCCCAGGATCACTGGGACACCCAAACCCCTCCACCACGTTAAGATGGTGATTCTCGGAGGGGGGCTGTTGAGTCACGTTTTCTAGTGCTCTCTCCATTATCTTACATGTTTTCTTGAGAAAAAAGTTTTTTTTTTTGGCTTAAAGTTACATTATGGTGATACACACAGCAATGCGGGGTGCTAACGAACTTATTAGTCTATTCTCCATTGTATAAATGACTTGTCATTTTGATTTAGACCGTATTGTTCATGTGTTTTTGGCTAATGTAATTAGCCTCGTGCTAGCTTCAACGGGGCTGTGTACACGCTGGTCTCGTGGGTTAATAGGCAGCATGCAATGGTTGGATTTTAATGGCGTCTCCACGTAGGTGATGCGATGTTTTGTAGAGTTTTTCACGTGAGTTTTGTATTATTGTTTTGTTGTATGGAGAGATGCAGAGGACAAGCTATGTGACTTATGCCTGTGTTTTTGCTTTTGTTTTTCTTGTGAAGTTATGCTGGTTTGAAGTATATATTTTAGCCTGTGATATGGGTAAAATAATTTAATGATTTTTACTGTGATAAATGTGTTTTATACCGTTTTAATTGCACTTTATTTTATTTTACTATAGTTTGGATACTGTTTTATACTGTGCATTCATTATATTTTATACTGTTTTATGTTTATTATATATGTTTGTTCTTTTATGTCTTTATACTGTGGTCAGTATGCATAATAAGCAATATGCTACATCTTGCATGACATACTGTGAGGTAAAGCTCGTGTGCTCGCAGCTGTGTGGAGAGATGCGGAGGACAAGATATGTGACTGATGCCCTTGTTTTTTCCTTTTTCCTGTGAAGAAAAATAAACCCACATACGTATCTCCAACTCTGCTGTGTGCGTCTCACTCAACTACACAATGCAGAGACAGAAAGTGTGTGTGCCTGTGGTTGGTGGAGCAGAAGGCGGAGTGCTGGCCCACCGGTTACTGTTTTTGTTTTGTGGTTTGTCGTTCTTGGAGGGAGACGTCGTCGCACCCCTTAGTGTCCTCTCTATGCAGTTACGAATGGTTTAATAAACCCAAAGAATTCGAGAGCTCAACTCTTGTCTCCCACTCATAATTGACACATTACGATATGAATCACATTAAACTGCGTCCGGCTTGGACGAGCAAAAGGGGAAGTAAACACTGGGAGGTCGACACTTGAACCCAAACAAATAAAGCAAAATGCAAAGTTACAAATTATTCCTAGAGCCCAACGTCCAAACAGTCCCACAGTTCATAAAGATAACTAAACAGTCTCACACGATTAAAGCTCCCAAAAGAAAGCAAAATCCGGGCATCCGGGTAGCATGGCGGTCTATTCCGTTGCCTACCAACATGGGGATCGCCGGTTCGAATCCCCGTGTCGTCTCTACAGACCGGATGTGGGTTTGCGTCCTGGTTGCTGCACTAGCGCCTCCTCTAGTCGGTCTTTTTTTTTTTGTGTTTTTTAATTTTTTAAGGTTCATAAAACTTACCAGTTACAGCCACAACTAAAAGGTTTTGTTTCTGCTGGGAATGGAAGTTGTTGTTTGTTTGTTTTTTTACCCCAGCTATATCACTCTGAAAACTGACCACTTTCCTTTTCCTCGCTGTTCATAGGTCTCCAATGAGCTCTCTTCCCCTGCTGTTCGACCAGAGGGACACCGTTGGTGCTGGAGTTCGAGCCCGTCCAGAAAATGTCCCTCCAGCCAGCTCCCACATTGAGCTCCTGCTCGAGAAACATGGCAATGGAGAGATGGGGGTCAATAGTGAGTGGACCAAATTACTTCCTGTCTGTGACAATCAGAATCAGAATACTTTATTCATCCCTGAGGGGAAATTGGGTTCTATTACAGGCGCTCACGCTCTAATAACTAAAAACTGATAAGATACAAGATAAGAAAACAGAAACAAATAGAAATAAAAGATCAATAAGAAATAGAAATAATAACAAAATATATCAACAAGCATGGTACACATTACACCCTATCTATACTGCACTACCGCAGCACAAACAAAACCCGACAGGGCCAATCCAATGACCATTAACTCAGAGTGTCTGACGGTCTGAGTCTGAGGGAGGAGTTGTAAAGTTTGATGGCCACAGGCAGGAATGACCCCCTGTGGCGCTCTGTGGTGCTTTTGGGCAGAATGAGTCTATTACTAGAAGTACTCCTGTGCCCAACCAGCATGTCATGGAGTGGGTGGGAGACATTGTCCATGATGGCACGTAATTTCAACAGCGTCCTCTTCTCAGAAACCACCACCAGAGAACACAGTTCCACCCCCACAACGTCACCGGCCTTGCGGATCAGTTTATTGAGCCTGTTTGCATCCGCTACCCTCAACCTGCTGCCCCAACACACAACAGCAAACAGGAGAGCACTGGCCACCACAGACTCATACCACATCCTGAGCATTGTCTGGCAGATGTTGAAGGACCTCAACCTCCCCAAAAAGTAGAGACAGCTCTGTCCCTTCTTGTAGAGGGCATCAGTGTTCTTAGTCCAGTCCAGTTCATTGTCTATATACACCCCCAGGTACTTGTAGTATTCCACAGTGTCCACACTGACCCCCTAGATGGAGAAAGGGGTCACTGGTGTCATGTCCCTCTTCAGATCAACAACCAGCTCCTTTGTCTTTGTCACGTTGAGCTTCACATTGTTCTGCTCACACCACGTGACAAAGTTTCCCACCACAGCCCTGTACTCAGCCTCCTCGCCCTTACTGATGCATCCGACTATAGCAGAGTCATCAGAGAACTTCTGAAGACGGCAGGACTCTGTGTGGTAGTTGAAGTCTTTTTCACCCTCTACACCACAGACTTTAAATTAAAACTAGCACTCCCACATAAATGAGGCACATGCAACACATGTTCCTCATTTACGTGGGAGTGCTAGTTTTAATTGTTACAACACAATAATTACTTTTGATGTGGTTCACTATAGTGACATTCGGATGAGGAGAAACTCTAAAGAAAAAACTTTTCAGGTAAAAAATGGGAGAAACTTTTCTAAAATAAAATGGGGAAAAAGAAGAGAGCAGGTCATTGTGCTTGCTGTTTAAAGCTGAAATTTGTGATTTTTCTCCCTTAATAACACACTATTTTGTCCATCTGGATCATGGAGGCAGGTTTAATGATTTTAACTGGCATCCTTGCCATGGTTGAGGACACTCCAGTCATTTTATAACTCTACTGAATTTTTTGGTGGGGTTGCAGTAGTAGTAGTAGCACCAATTGGTGCAGTGGCAAACATGTCAAAGACAGCTCCAACAGGAAAAAAGATAGAAACGTGATGCCAATGGGGTGATGCTTCTTTAGACAGACGATCAATATCACTGTAGTTCTTTGGTACACCATGTAGTGCAACCTGGACACATCGTCAGTGTCTCCAGGTTGCTGCGGTCAACGGATGTTTTGGGTCTTAACATCAGACACCATCGCCCGAGCAACCCAGCCGGGTGTGATCAAGCACCAACTTGTGTCCAGGTAGCACATTATGCCACACGTCATCCCTCTCCACCCAGAGCCAACAGGAAGCCTTTTCAGCAGCTTCCAATAGGTTCCTCATGGCTCTTCTTCTTTGCAGCCCACAAATCTCCAAGAGTCGAACAATGTATACAGTATATTGATGAAGTTTGTAATCCATTAGACTGCTTGCGTTAGCTTTGGTCCGAGAGTGCCATTTTTACAAGGATGCGGACTATTTACTGGTGAGCTGACAGCACATGAGCCACAATAGGTGCCACAGCTTGTTTGTCGTTCGAGTAAATCGGTATCAAAAGGTGTGTTTTACTCTGCCTCCTCCATCCAACTATATTGCAATATTGTTTTGTTGTAATAATGATGGTTTCTCCGGCACAATCATTTCATTTCATTATTATTTATTCTGCTCATGGTAATGCACAGCTCCAGAGAGAAACAAGCGATTCATGATCAAACACAACTCAATTTACACATCCATGATTGAAAAGGAGCAGGGAGAAGAAAATCTTATTTTGCCTGCCCCTTACTCACCAATAAATAAACAACAGACTAGATGGTCTGTCAGTCGGTTATTCAACAACTAATACTTACAGCAACATGAGAAATGAAAAAGAATCAAAAAGCCATACACAATAATTCACCATCAACTGAAAACCCATTACCTGACAACTCCATATTGTCTAATTATTCTTTCCTCATACATTTTCTTGAACTGAAAGATGTTTATACAACCCTTTAGATTGTTCTCTAACGAATTCCACAGTTTGACGCCACATAATGAAATACACATCAGCTTTAAAGTAGTACATGCATACTGATGTTTAAAATTAAATTTCCTTCTGTGGTCCTCGTGCTCTGAACTAAAAACAAATAATTTTTGTAAATCTTCTGGTAATACTCTGCTTTTTGCCCTGTGCATAACTAACAATGTCTGTAACTCAACTAAATCTTTAAGTTTCATTAATCCTGACTTAATAAACAGTCCGTTGGTGTGTTCTCTTGGATCCACTTTATGAATAACTCTTACTGCTCTTTTCTGTAATATAACCAATGGCTTTATGTTGCTCATGTACATGTTGCCCCACACTTCCACACAGTAACTAAAATATGGCAAAATAAGTGAACAGTACAAAATTTGCATTACCTTGTAATCAAACAGTTACTTTGCTTTGTTCAAAACAGAAATATTCTTAGACACCTTTGTTTGAGATTTCCATGTCAGTTTGTCATCCATTATTACACCCAAAAATCTAAACTCAGATACTCTTTCAATATTAACTCCATCTATAGACAGTAAAATGTTTTCATTCTTTTTCTGTTTGGCAAAAACCATAAATGTAATTTTGTTCAAATTTAATGATAACTTAAATTCATCAAACCATCTTTTCAGTTTGACCATTTCACTTACAAAGCTTTCTGCTAAACTTTTTAAATCATCTCCTGAACTAAAAAAAAATAGTGCCATCTGCAAACAAAACAAACTGCAATATCTTTGACACTTCACATATGTCATTGACATATAAAATTAAAAGTTTTGGCCCCAACACCGAGCCTTGTGGGACTCCACATTCAATCTTCATGCACTCAGATGTATTGCCAGCAAACTGTACAAATTGTTTTCTGTTATCTAAATTACTGCTTAACAAATTTAAAACTACTCCTCTCACACCATATGTATGTAATTTAGAAATTAATGTTATGATCTATTGTGTCAAATGCTTTTTTAAATCTATTGTGTATTTCTTACATTCTACTGCTGTTGTAATCGCTTCCATTGTTTTCATTAATGCTAAAGATGTAGATCATCAAGATGAAGATGTAGATCATGACATCATCATTATGTTTCAAATGGACAAAATAACAAGAAAAGACACAGATGGCTGTTTTAGAACAAAAAAAAAGTTTGACATACCATTAGTGTGTATAGCAGTAGTGAATTATGGTATATTTGAAGTGATATATTAAGTAGAAAAGCATACACTAGAATTAGGGTCTGCTCATGCAATTAAAATTGTCTGTTAAAACCGATCATCACGTTTTGAACAGAATTTTTGTCCTCCATCATCTCCCTGTGTGATTAACTTATGACCTCTTTACAGAATTAAAAAAAAAAAAGTTTTTTTAACAAGCGAATGAGCAGAACTTTTTTTAGTTTTGAAAGGCACCATCTTCTTCATCAAACTTCATCCCCAACCTGTCCCATGTGCTGAATTTGTACATTTATCTGCACACATCTCTTTCTCTCTTACCTAGTTGTGGAGATGCTCCAGTCCCTCCACTGCCTGCAGCAGGAGAACCAGCGCCTCCAGGACCAGATCCTCAGCCTGACGGCCAAGAAGGAACGCCTGCAGCTGCTCAACATGGAGCTGGCCGTTCCCTTCCCTCCACAGGCCCACGGAGTCCCAGGGTCCATGCACACGTCCACCCAGATCAGCTTCCTCTCCTCGGCGCAAGGTTAGATCATAGTATTCTTCCTCAGTCTAGTAAGGCTGTTATCTTAATGTTACAGTTCTGTATCTTTCATCATTTGTTGCATCTCAACTCCAGATCTACCTTGATAACAATAATCTCTGAATAATTCCAGTCTGGCTTTCACCCTAAACATAGCACAGAAACAGCCCAGGTTAAGATCACTAATGACCTCCTTCATGCAGCTGACTGCAGCCGATTCTCTATCCTCATCCTCCTTGACCTCACTGCAGCATTTGATACTATATCCTATCAGCTCTTCATGGATCATCTGGTTAGCATTGGAGTTTGGGGCATTGTGTATCAGTGGCTTGCTTCCTACCTTACAGATGGGACACAGTTTATACAAATTCAGAAATACCAGTCAGAAAGTTTGATAGTTACTCATGGAGTTCCACAGGGTTCAGTGTTCGGGGCTCCTCCTTTTTATTATTTACCTCCTCCCTCTTGGCAATATCTTCTGGCGCTATGGTATCCATTTCCACCACTATGCTGATGATACACAGCTTTGTGTCCACTAAGCCCACTTCCACTCTCCCGTCTGGTACCCTCACTGCTTGTCTCCATGATATACAGATATGAATGACTAACAATTATCTGAAATTCAACAGTAGTAAAACTGAGCTACTTCTCATTGGCACTGGCTTCCTGTATCACAGCGGATTAATTTTTACATTTTAATATTAAAATTCAAAGCTCTTCATAATCTTATCTCACAGTCTGCTTATCTCACAGACCTCCTTCAGACTTACACTCCATCTCGTTCCCTGCGGTCTTCATCAGCAGGTCCATTGGCACTACCAACCATCAACCTCAGCACAAAGGGTGCCAGGGCTTTCTCCTATGCTGCACCCAAACTCTGGAACTCCATTCCTCATCACATCCGCTTACTGGACTCCATTATAGAATTCAAAACTGTTCTTAAAATCCACCTTTTTAAACTAGTTTACTCACTTTAACTGCATCAAATTAATCTTTTTTAACTCCTGCTGATATATGCTCAATTGCTTATTGTGTGTTTAATTGTGTGCTTTGGTTGCACTAAAGTTTTTTTTATTGCTTTGTTTTATTGTATTTGATGTAAGGTGACCTTGATTGTCATGAACGGTGCCTTTAAATAGAATGTTTATTATTATCATTATTATATCATTAACCTGGTCCCACAGCTACTTTTGGGAAGTGCTACTTCCCAATCCCATAATCCCACAGCTATCGCTGAAAAAAAGTCCTACACTAAGCCATAAATCCTGTCTCACTCCAACTTTTCAACTGTTTGTCTCTACCTTTCCTTCCTTTATCCACAACACCCCAGACAAAATTATGTTAGCACTTTGACCACAGAAATGCTGATTGTTATGTTTTTCTTATACTGTCAATTTTTTTTAGATTTCACCTTGAGTCCCTGTGTTTGTGCCTCTGTTGTCCTTAGACCATTTAAGCACCAATAAGAGCCCCTTGTCCAAAAGCTGCTTCCTGAATGACACCTCCTTCATTACCTCCTCTGAGGTGAGAACCCAGAGATCCTTCCTGGTCCCGCACATTAACATTAATGTACCATCCTGACCTGGATTCAACAGTATTAGCACAAAATTCATAATGTTAGCTTACATTTTCATGTGCTAGCTGATAGGGGAATTTGCCATGTAGGAAAACACAAATCAGCTCCAGAATTTCCAAAGGTACTGAATACATACTAAATCCAACAGTTGATCTATAACTGGGTTTACATCCAGCTGTCAAGTGAATTTTAAACAAATGAATATGAGATTGAGATGTGTTTCCATCTGCTGGCCTTAAGCAATTTAAGGCCCACAAACTTTGGTAAAATGATGAGTCTTTAAAGAACTGCTGAATATTTAGAAAGTGATTATTCTTCCTTTGTGTCACTTGTGGTTTATATTTCACTCCTACATGGAGACAAAAACAAAAGTGCACCTAGCAATAGCTTCATGCACTAGGTAATTGTCACACAAGCACGTCACCTGATATTTCTGGGGCGTTGTGGTGAACCAAAACTGCTGACAGTCTTGACTGATGCATTTCACAATTTCCAAAGTCACTTTACTAAGAAACTATTTTAATGATATTTAAGACCTTTTATTGATATTTACCATTTTCATCCAGTGTTACTCATTTGACATATGAAAATTTAGATAAAAATAAGTGGGTAGAAAAACCCAGCTGATACAAAAAAAAACAAAAAACGACCATGCACCTCTTCTCTCTCTAGGAGCTCCATTCTGGTAGTCCGTCCCGCAGTAGCTCCTCTCTATCCTTCCAGAGTACCCCGCCTCCTCAGCAGAGCCCCGCATCCTTCAGCCAGCCCCTGCTGAACGGACTGGGCCGTGGTCTAACTGACGGGCTGGGGACCATCAGTCAGACTGGCAGCACCACCCTGCCCATGGTGGGTGGGCTCATGACCTCCCTCGCAGGAAGTCCACAGCTGAGCATGAACGGCGTGTTGGGCAGTCTAAATGGCGTGATCCAGTCTCCAGGGCAGAACGCCCCCCAGCCCTCGCTACCTGCTCTTCGCCCCCAGCCCCCACCTCTCAACCCCCAGGCACTGGCACAGGGTCTTCAGCTACCTAAGAGTGTGAGCCCGTACGTAGCCCACATGTCACGATAAGTTATGGCATGGATGTTGTGTCGTGTGTCAGTGTTATCTTTGATGGTTGGTTTTGTTGTCCCCCTGGCACGAGACAAAGCTTTACTTCTTTTGGCAGCAGCTGTTTATGATGACAATTTATCACGGTTAATTATTGTTTTGTATGATTCTGCTGGCATTATGTCTGCCAGCTGACTGCTTGTGTGCGAGTCCTTAATTGGTTGATGTTTGTGTTTGGTCTGATGTGACCATGTGCTGCTGGTCATTGTCTGGCCTGGCTAGAGCTGTGGTTTAATCTGAGTCAATGGTTTTCTTGCAGGTCGTCTCTCCTGACAGAGCAACAGAAGCAACTCCTCCTACAGCAACAACAGCAACAGTTCCAGCAGTTCCTCACGTCACAGAACTTCACCCCTGTAAAGAACACACAGCCACACTGTTAGCTTAACCGTGCCACTGTTACCTTAACCATGCCACTGTTAGCTTAACCATGCCCCCATTAGCTTAACCATGCCAGTGTTAGCTTAACCGTGCCGCCGTTAGCTTAACAGTGCCACTGTTAGCTTAACCATGCCACCGTTAGCTTAACCGTGCCACTGTTACCTTAACCATGCCACTGTTAGCTTAACCGGCAGGCACACCATGAGCTGTAAGATTCTGTCTGGGTGTTTTCATTTTTAATTTGGTCAATTGTCAAAGACTGTGAGCAGAGCAGGTGTGATTTTTCAAGATGGAGTGTGGCTATTGGTCGTCACACTCAATAATTAATAATGCATAAATATAAATAATGCATGCTCAGTAATTCAGGTAAGGAAATCACAGAAAGTTGAATCAGTTCATCTGGACACAACGTTTATTGGGAGAAACGTTTCATCACTCATCTAAGTGACCTCTTGAGTCTCAACTGACTGCAGGTATCCCCACCCTTATAAACAATACAGTGGCATAATGACTGAAACCAACAATCGGTTTCATATGCACATTACCCTGATCATTAACTAGAGTTACTATGGCCATGAGTACTGTTCACAGAGGATTGGTGAATGTTTGCAGTCACAGCATTGTAAGATGGTGACAGATGTACTCTTAGTACCCCCGCCCCCTCGGTTCAGGGATGGTCGTTCCCTCTTAGCATAGATGGCCTCTTTGACTCCCCATTCAAACCAGCGTTCCTCCCTATCAAGGATGTGCACAGCCTCATGCTTGAAGGAGTGTCCACTGGCCTGTAGATAGTGTAGACTGTGGGAGTCCTGGCCTGACGTGTAGCTCTTCTGTGTTGTGTCATCCTCTTGGCCAGTGTCTGTTTAGTTTCTCCAATGTAAAAGTCACGGCAATCCTCACGGCACTTAACAGCATACACCAGGGGTGTCAAACTCCAGGCCTCGAGTGCCACAGTGTCTGCAGGTATTTGTTGCAACCATGCACTACACCAACTGATTAAACTAGTTCCTTTCCCTCCTTGATCCAGGAGGTGAGCCAATTAGTTAAATCAGGTGGTGTAGTGCACGGTTGCAACAAATACCTGCAGACACTGTGGCCCTCGAGGCCTGGAGTTTGACACCCCTGACGTACACTATATTGCTCTGTTTGTGCCAGGGGACCCGATCCTTGGGGTGGACCAATTTCTGGCATAACGTGTTTTGGGGTTTGAAAGCAACTGAGATGCGGTGTTTGGAAAATAGGCATCTCGACTGTATCATGCTAATCTGTTACTGGCCAGAACACGTAAAATAATGTGCCAATGGAGCACATCCTCTCTAACCAATCAACAACCAGAATACAATATTGACATTGCGGTGGTGCAGTGATAACTTCCAAATTTCATCTTCAGTTCTCTACCATTGTATTGCACATGAGTGAAAGTCCAACCCATAAAGCCATAGATGGATTCATACACTAGCATATCAGAAAAGAAATTATAATTTGTAAATTGCGAACTACCCCATGATCTTCTCTTATGCACCTGTCAATCTACAGGTGTGCAAAAGTTTTGCTCTTTAAACACATCACTAAAAGAATCACATTTTATGTAGGCCTTTTCAACAGAGTCCAAATTTCCTTTGTTCAGTTTTATGTTTCCCTTTTTTGTTAGTTGAGATAAGTAGCCAACTACTGTAAAATAACATGCCGTGGGTCGGTCTCCTGTCCTCCCTTCTGAGTCCCTTTTGAGTCACCGGCCATCACTGTTATCAACGTTTCCATTGCTGATGCTGTCTGGGAGGACAAAGGCTGTGGTGTGGAGAACCCCTCTGCTGATCCGGGGAGGGCTGCAGACTACCACATGCCTCCTCCGATACATGTGGATTCACCAGCCTCTTCTTTTCACCTGACAATGTGGAGTTTCACCGGGGGGATGTAGCTCGTGGGAGGATCACGCTATTCCCCCCCCCCCCCCGAACAGGCGCCCTGACCGAGCAGAGGAAGCGCTAGTGCAGCGACCGGGTCACATACTCACATCCGGCTTCCCACCCGCAGACACGGCCAATTGTGCCTGTAGGGACGCCCGACCGAGCCGGGGGTAACATGGAAATTCGAACCGTCGATCCCCGTGTTGGTAGGCAACAGAATAGACCGCTACGCTACCCAGACGCCTAGAAAAATCTTTTTAGCCACCGTATTTAACCAGATTTTTGTTTAAGTTTGAGAGGTACTGTCAATGACCTGCTAAAAGTCACACATTCCATTTAGAGACTGTTTAGCTTCCCCTCATAGTTAATACTGAATTATATGTGATATATAATGCCCTCCGTTGGCAGTGGCTGTCAGCGTCCCCAAGCAAATATCATAGAAAATGCCCCTTGGAAAGTCCTTTAAAATGATTTCTTCAGAAGAGTGGGAACTCTGTTAAGCCCTTGTATTCTTTCCCTCTCCCAACAGGAGCAGCAGGTGGTGGTGTACCAGATGCTGCAGCAGCAGAGACTACAGCGCCTCACTCTGACAGGAGCACTCGCCTCAAACCCAGCATCGCCCATGATCGCCCAGTCACCCAACCTGCTGTCCTCGGCAACGGCCTCACCCCTGCAGGGAGGCCAGGGAAACAGTCTGTTTGGCCTGCAGGAAACTGCTCTTCACAAGCCTGGGGTGAGTAAACAGTGGGTTATTACGAGCTTTATTGCAGACGGTTGACAAGTCTGGATAATCCCCACCACTTTGATAAATGAAACAAAAACTTTTTTTTTCATTTTCTTTTCAGGCTGCGGGGGAGAAGAGCGGAGACAAGAATGTCTAACTTCTCTTCCCAAAGCAGTCGCACCTTAAATCAGGATACTAGAACATCATCAGAGGTCATTGAAACTGAGCTGCATCAACAAAAACCGAGGTCAACTTTAATATTCATGAAAGACTTCTGAAATGTATTTCACTCTTTGTCATCTCTATCGTACACCCCCCTCTTATGAATGTATAGTGGGACAGACTCAAATATTTAACAATTTTTTTGTGTGTTTTTAAATTCTTATATCTGAGGTTCTTCTCATAGGTATTTTACATAGGCAGCTTTCAGAGAGTCCTGACACAGTGGTCTCTTATTAAATTGCACTAATTTGTTAACTCGATCAAAGTCGCTGCTTCTGCCAGCGGGTTGCGGCGTTCTTCTTGTCCTGAAGATGTTGTTTGGGGTTCGGGATTAAGTCCAAGCATGTTAGTTTTCGCTCTGGTTATATAAGCTCAGATTGTCTCTGTTTTGGCGACACTGACTATTATCGATATCCACCCATGGCTGAAACCCCCTGTTTCCATCCAGTTTGTTCTGCTTGGATCACTGACATCTGCCACCGTTTTGAAGCCTCAACTGTCTTCCTTGATATTATGTCTTCCTCTTTTTTTTTTTTAACCCGACACAAGTTGAATCCAGATCTTTTGTTTTATGTTATACCCTCAATCTCGTATCCTGTTGACGTCAAAATGTTCAACGTGTTGGTTTTTATCCCATTCTAAGATTTATACGGTCTTCACGTAAGATTGTTTTATGTCTTCTCTTTTCTTTATTGGGATGTTTAGTGGCTATTTTGCGCTAATTCACTGCTACTTTAGCCTTCACTGGATACATGTGGCTACCTAATAGCTCAATAACGAAAAAGGATGCCAAACACAACTAATTAACTCCTTTTAAATACCAGAATGGTACAAAACCCACGGGACTAAAACACAATTTTCAACCATGTAAGACTGGCTTAACTTGAAAGTTAAGTACCAGGTAAGGTTTCGTTGAGCCCCCCCCCCCCGTCCCCCACCCCCACCCCGAGAATTTATAGAGACTTTTATATCCTACCAGTTGCTACCGAGATTAAGCAGACGAAACCAAACATTTGGAAATTGTAATTAAGAAAATAATTGTATTTCCTAAATCCAGTTTGCACTTTGCATGTTTTTTAGTTAACAGCAAATTAGGCATCAACGTAGTACCATCAAAAGGAAGTTTGGTACTTAACGGGCCACAAGGGACTCACAAGTTATGGATTTATATGAATATTTTGCACTCTGTACTGAAATGTTAGGGTTTTTTTATGTTACTTTATAGATATTTCTTTCGTATCCAGCAACTTCTTGTTGTTTTAGCAATACTGTATAGTTAATGCCTTAATTATGCTAGATAGAAGGAAAAAATCAAGAGTCTAAAGGCTTTTTCTTTTTTCTTCTTACTTTGATAGTGTTTTGTATATGGGGTACATTGGGGAGGAAAACACCCCTCCTGATCCATTTATACTTTTGATAGGTAACAATGATCATTTGACTTACCAGTTGAACCACGAATAAGCGTAGTGATGATTAAAGTGTCATATCATTTTGTATTGTACTTATGTTGTAAGATACAATATTGTTTTGTGGTTTGTGCTTTAGACAACGACTTGATCATTGGACAGTAAAGCCTAAAGCGTGGTGTTACTGGAGGTATTCTGAGCATCTGAAGTTCTCAAGGCATATGGACATAATTATTATAAGTAATGTTAAAGTACTGCCGTGGCAGTGTATAGTTATTAGCGTGGCTGTGATCAGCCCCTGGTGGAATGTCGGTGTATGTACTTGACATCTTCAAGTTGGCCTAGTCTATGTGTGGCTATGTTTAAAGCCCAAGATCAGAACAAAAACTGACTCATCGGCAAAGATGAGCAACTTTCCTTTCAGTCCACTTTACAATGTGGTGCTTCTGTCCAGCTCATTCACTCGCAAAAGACCACTCGCAGATCTGTCTCTGACTCTGAAGGCCAGGAAACGTTAGGCTGTGGATTTCACAAACACCTTTACGTTTCTGCTCGCAACCCCAAACGCGTTTCGCCATACGTGTGGTATCTCAGCATCTTATCGTTCTGTTTGTGCTAAATTGTAGGTGTCAGTGAAGCTTCTTTAAGCGACTTATTTGGTTGGTGTAAAATATGGCAGCGGTGACTGAGAGGAATCTGTGTTACCTTCACAACACAACACGTGAACCTACATGGCGACGTGACATCTCTAGTTGGAGGTCTTAACCTTAAGTCCTTACAAACTGTTTCACAGCTTAGGAGAAATGTGGGCACGGATATGCCCGAGAGATTTACTGAAAGAGTGCTGCATAGGATTTTTGAATGGGTTACTTTCTCATGTTGCACTGGGGCATTTGTTGTTTTGTTTTGTTTTGGTTTTTTTGCCCAATTGTTGTTTTCGTTTTTATTTGTTCTTTTGCTTTTTTTGTTATTTCTTATTTTTTTAAGTACAAGTTGTATGATTCTGTATGTTTGTGTAAAGATACATTCATTGTTTTAAGCTTTGACATTTGGGTAACCAAGATAATCCACTTTATGAATGTTGTACTGTGTAACTTTTATATATATATTAGCACCTGGCGCTGAATGATGTTTGAAGGAGAAAATTTTCCCTAATGGAATATGAATTGCATGAAATGCAGTGGAGTGTGTCAAATCTATTGCTAAATACCAAGTAGCAACTATGCATACATCTTAAATGCATTGTTCCCGGAAAAAAAAAGAGCACTGAATTTTGAAAAGGACAAGCACGTTGACAATGTATAGTGTATTTGTTTGAGAGAATTGATCAGAAATAATTTGACAATATTCAGATTAAATGCCCTGTTGGCTAAAGTATTTTGATATTTTTGTGTGTAAAATTAAATGGACGGATCAAGACAACTGAGCTTTTTCGTCAATAAATGTATTTTACTGAGTTTTACATTTTCTTGTGGGGATTTGAATGACTGACGCTTAATGTCAGTACCCAGTTCTTGGCCAGCCAGAAACTTAATTTTATTTTATCTTATTTTATATTATTTTTGTGATAACTGGCTTAGAAAAGAGGAGAATTTGTGCATTGAGTTTCAAGATTGATTCGTTAATGTTCTGTTTTCAAAATTGCTGTGCCAATCAATTCTGTGCTTAATTGCTTAATTGCTTATAGCAGAACCTGGGAGTATAGTAAAGCTGCAGACCTGAGCAAGTTCCCTGGGACACAGACTGTGAATTTGAGTCGGGGCTACAAGTGTCGGGCGGAGCTACGTGTAGCCCCACCCCCTCCTTCTTGGAAGATGAGGTGGGGCTACATGGTAGGGTTATGGTTACGGTGAGGGCTGGGGTCAGGCTACATATGTTGGGCGGAGCTACGTGTGTAGCCCCACCCCCTCCTTCTTCTTGGAAGATGAGGTGGGGCTACATGTTAGGGTTACAGTTATGGTGAGGGCTGGGGTTGGGCGACATGTGTAGCTTTACCTCAACCAGCAATCTGTACCCAGAGGCTTCTTGCCTCCAAATGTTCCAAATCAGTGCTGTGATGACAGCAGTATAGGTGAGTGTATGATCTGCCAAAATTGCACATAAATGAACATTAAAAATGCCAAAGAGTGTGATAGCTGTAATGGAAGTGAATATGTTAGTTGTATCACTTACTGGAAGAATTTTCTTAATTCAGTCAACGTTTTTCACTTAACTTGCTCATTGACAAGGGATTGTTTTACGCTGTTTATGTTCATCTTAGTCAACAAGAGCCCAGCAAACTAGTAGTGTTGCTGGGCTTATTTCACAAAGTATCATTTGAAATTAAGATTTAGCTGTGAAAAACTTATGTCCTGATGATACTGATTTGAATATATAAAGTAAAATAAATGTTAAGGAATATGATTCAGGGGTGTAGCAGATTCATGCTATAGACAGGATTTGATACATCATTTTGTTTTAATGAAGATATGCCTGTCAGAAGGTGGTGTTGTGACCTTTGCAATGACAAAGGTATTGGTGGTTAGGTGATTATCTTTAGGTTTGTTGACTATGCAATGTACTATGATCTATATGTATTTGTTAAAGTTTGCTTTCAAAACCCATAACAGGACGACACTGTCATCCTCACAAAAAACATCTTCAGAGACAACTGCATGGACAAGGTATTAACACTTTCATATGATTTTTGCTGGGTTTCAAAAAAGTGTATACTGGAATTTATATGTCACATGGGAGGTTTAAATTGCATTTAAATTCATCTAAACATTTTCAGTTAACGACACTTTCTTTCCATAGTTCATGAGCAGTGTTGAGCTTCCTTTGAACAGGTTCAGTGTGCAGTCTACAAAATCTACAAAACATGTATGAACCCTGAAAGCCTTTTGCACCTCCTCCAGTAGTGCGTGTGAGTGTGTACGCGCGCACATGAAAAGTTTACTGTTAGATATTAGCACTTAAATCAACGTAAATGCTAATGAAAGAAACATGATGAATAATATAAGTGAAGCTGTAAGAAAACAAAAAGAAGCTAGAGAATTGGTTTGTCTTAGGTCAACAGGAAGAGAGTTCCATAGCATGGGAGCTCTAGCAAAAAAGGCCCGGTCAGCCTTTGTAACAGACCGAGACCTGGGAATAACCAGCAGGGCTCCATCTGCAGATCTTAATGGTCGAGGGGCACATACCAGGTCAATAAATCAGAAATGTATGTAGGATCAAGACCATTTAAAGCCTTAAAAGTGAGAAATAAAATTTTAAAATCAATTGGAAATATAACAGGGAGCCAGTGTAGGGAGGCAAGCACAGGAGTGATATGGTCATATCTCTTTGTCCCAGTAATGAGCCAAGCAGCGGCGTTATGTACCAACTGCAGATGGTGGAGGGAGCCCTTGATGATACCAGAATAAAGTGCATTACAATAGTCGAGCTTAGAATAGATAAAAGCATGTACAACTTTTTGAAGATCAGCAATTGATAAAAATGACCTGATTTTGGAGATTAGTTTGAGCTGTAGGAAGCACAACTGAACATGTTTGATTTGATTATCAAAACCGAGGTTAGCATCGAATATTACTCTAAGCTTCATAGCGGCCCGCTTAAGACTACCCAACAGACATCCAAGATTAGTAACAAAAGGGCTGATGGAATTTTCAGGACCGAACAGAATGACCTCAGACTTATCATTAAATTTGAGAAAATGTTTGAACATCCAGGATTTAATGTCAGAGAGGCAAGTTGTGAGATTTGCTAGGGTATTAGGAACTGTTGGTTTTAGTGGCACATATAACTGTTGTCAGCAAAATTGTAGAGCACATTGTGATTTTGAATGACCTGGCAAAGGGGCAGTATGTATATAGAAAAGAGAAGGGGACCAAGAACTGAGCCTTGAGGGACACCAAAACTCAACTGAGCCATCGAGGAGGTAGAGTTGCCCAGAACAACAGAAAAAGTTCTGTTGGTGAGGTAAGAGCGTAATAAACTAAGAGCAAAGCCCTTGATTCCAACCCAAGTCTAAGCGATGTCAGAGGATGTTGTGATTGACTGTGTCAAAGGCAGCACTTAAGTCTAAAAGAACTAAAATCAAGCAGTCACCTCTGTCTGCAGTCAGCGGTAGGTCATTAGCGACCTTAACTAGAGCTATCTAGGTACAAGTGCTCTAAAACCAGACTGGAAACTATTAAAAACAGTATTAGTGTTCATAAAAGAAATCAATTGAGAAGAAATTGCGCTCTACATAACCTTAGATAGAAAAGACAATTTGGAGATTGGTCTCTAATTACTTAGGGACAGGGGATCTAAATTAGGTTTCTTCAGCAATGGGCGAACAATGGCATGCTAAAAACTCTCTGGAAAAGAACCAGAGGCCAGAGAATTATTAAGAATTTGCAGAATAATGGGGCTGATAGTTGAAAACACCTCCTTGTGCAGCTTAGTGGGAATGATGTCTAAGATGCAGGAGGGGGAGTTCATATTGGAGACTGTCCTCTCTAACACTGAAATTGTAATTGGTTGAAACTGGGTAAAAGAGGCCGAATTAACATTGGAATTGAATGAATGCAAGAGCCTGGCTGGATTTAGGACCTGATATTCTCCACCTTATTTACAAAATGAGTGAGAAATTTTTCAGACAACTCAACATCAGGTTCAAAAAGAAGTGTAGGGACCATTAATAACAGAATCAATTAACCTAAAAAGAACTTTAGGGTAATAGTATTCACCTTTGATGGTGCCTTGTGGAGTCTAGTACTATCAATTACGTGCCCCGAGTACTCGACAGAGAGTTGGAAAAACTCACACTTGTCTTTCCAGACTCTCAGGCCATATTTCTCTAGTCTTTGGAGCGTAGCATCCAGGTTCCTTAAGTGCCACTGCTCATCAGGTCCTGTGATAGTGATAAGTGATAAGTGTTTACTACGAACACATATTCATCATCACTGCTAGATGAACCTGGCTTGTTACTTTCACTGGGTGTAGTGCTGGTCACATGGTGTACTCTCTGACATGCATTCTGTTGTTTACTGTTGTCTTTACATTGCTTTGTGTCCTTACCTCTGAGTTTTGAGTGGCACTGTCTTGCAAAGTGGTTTTGTTTATGCACATGCTCTGCATAGCTTGCCTTTAGCTGGGCAGTCCTCTTCAAGTGGGTATTTGCCTCCACAATTCCTACACTGGTTGTTTGGTTTACTCTCATTGGGTGTACATTTCCAGCTGATGGCTTGTTTTGAGCCTTCTGATGCACCGCATTCATTGTAGCAGCTGTACCCTGTTCTACGCCTGCAGCCTGCATTTCAGACAGTTATAGAGTTCTCCCGTGGTCCAGAATTCCATTTAGTGTTATGTCGGGCTCTCTCAGCGCCTTCCTGCGAAGCCTGGATGATGTGCAGCTCTGTATTAGTTGTTCTTTAATTTCAAAATCTATGTTTGTAAACTCACAGTTCTTTGCTAGCATGCGTAGCCTGGTGTAGTAGCTAGCTAGGTCTAAGTGTTCAGGCTGTTGAGGAACCTCACAGCCTGAGGAATGAAATTGTTGCATAGTCTGGTGGAGGCAGCATGGATGCTCCGGTACCTCCTGCCAGAGGGTAGGAGCGTGAAGCAGATGTGGGAAGGGTGGGTGGGGTCCTTCACGATGCTAAGAGTCTTCCAGGTGCGCTGTGCATCATAGATGGCCTGGATGATGGGAGAGCAGTTCCTATGATCTTTCAAGCTGTCTTTACTATCCGCTGTAGGGAGGCCTTGCAGTTCCCATGCCAGACAGTGATACAACTGGTCAGAATGCTCTCTATGGTGCCTCTGTAGAATGTGATGAGGATGGGTGGGGGGAGACTCGCCTTCTTCAGACGCCGCAGGAAGCTAAGGCGCTGCTGGGCCTTCTTGGACAGCACAGTGACATGTGAGGGACCAGCAGAGGTACTCTGTGATGTGCACTTCCAGGAACTTAACACTGCTGACTCTTGCCATGTCCTTGATGGTCTCCATTGATGGCCAGAAGGTATGGTGGGTGCTGGTCTTTCTAAAGTTAATAATAACCGCCTTAGTTTTTCCTATATTTGGGTAGAGGTTGTTGTTTTTGCAGCTCGCTGCCAGTTGATCCACCTCCACTCTGTATGATGATTCATCGTTGTTGCTGATGAGACCTACCACTGTAGTATCATCAGCAAACTTTATAACGAGGTTGGAGGTGGATGATGCTTTGCAGTCATGGGTCAGCAGGGTGAACAAGACGGGCTGAGCACACAGCCCTGTGGCGCGCCAGTGCTCAGTGTGATGGTCCTGGAGGTGATCTTGCCAATTTGCACTGACCATGGCCTCCCTGTGAGGAAGTCCAGTACCCAGTTGCACAGGGAGGTGTTAAGGCCCAGCTGGCTCAGCTTTTCGATCAGGTGTTGTGGTATGATTATATTAAAAGCTGAGCTGAAGTCAGTGAACAAAATCCTCACATAGCTGTTCTTTCTCTCCAGGTGGGACAGGGCTGGATGAAGAGCAGAGGTTATGGCATCTTCTGTGGCATAGTTAGCATGATATGCAAACTGGAGAGGGTCCAGAGTAGAGGGGAGGCTGGACTTGATGTGCTTCATGACCAGCCTCTCAAAGCACTTCATGATGATGGCAGTTGGTGCAATGGGGCGGTAGTCATTATGGCAGGACACAGGGGACTTCTTTGGCACTGGTATGATGGTGGTAGACTTGAAACATGTGGGGATGACTGCCTGGCACAGCGAGATGTTGAAGATGTCAGCAAAGACATCTGCCAGCTGCTCAGCACAGTTTCTGATGGCTTGGCCTGGGATTCTGTCTAGACCCAGTTTTTTGTGGGTTGACTCTGGAGAGGGTCTTTCTCACGTCATCGGTGGTCACCTGCAGAACCCAGTCATCCATCAGGGATGTAGGCTTCACCACCGGCACATCTTTCAGTCTCTCATATCGTGCGTAGAAGTAATTCAGTGCATCTAGGAGGGTGGGGGCACCGCCACAGGTCTAAGGAGGAGGCTTGTAGCCAGTGCCTGGATGCCCTTGCGCAAGCACCGTGCATCTCTGCTATCAGTGAAGTGGTTGTTGATTCTCTGTACATATTGTCTTTTGGCCACACGACAGGTTGGACTTTGCTGTCTTGAGGGCTGCCTTATCACCAGATCTAAATACAGCATTCTGGGTCCTCAGTAGTGCTCTGCTGTCAGCCAGGGCTTCTGGTTGGGCCACAAAGAGATGGTTTTGGTGACTGTGACCTCGTCTTTACATTTATTGATGTAGGCTGTCACTGTCACTGTGTATTCCTCCAGATCAATGTGCTCACCAGAGGAGGCTGCCACTTTGAAAATGCCCCAGTCGGTGCTCTCAAAGCAGTCCTGGAGAGCTGAAATAGACCCCTCTGGCCAGACCCTGATCTGTCGCTAAACCGGTTTGATAAGTTTCAGAAGTGGCCTGTATGCTGAAATTAACATAACAGAGATGCGGTCTGAGTTTCCAAGGTGGGGGCAGGGGAATGCTCTGTATGCATTCTTCTCATTTGTGTAAATAATAATAATAATAGATTAAACTTATAGAGCGCTTTTCTGACACTCAAAGTCGCTTAAAGTGAAGTCCAGTTTGTTGTTTTCCCTGGTGGCAAAGTTTACATGTTGATAAAATTTAGGAAATACGGTCTTTAGGTTTGCATGATTGATACTACGTATACTTCTCCATCAACATTCTCAAAACAAACATCACATCTATAGTGCTCTTTAGTAGCATGAAACCATACTGCTGCTCACTAATCATCACCTCTCCTCTTAACCTAGCTTCTGTTACTCTTTCCCGTAACTCCAGGCCACCAGTGTTGGAAAACATATAATTTGGTATACAATTCCATTAAGATGATGCACCAGACAACAAAGATTTTGCTTCCTGAACACTTTCGGGTGTATTTTATGCATTTTCCTGCTGATCACGGAAATCACCTTAAAATGACCCTATCACGTACCGTTTTGTATATATGACTTATTTTTGCGATTTTCTGTCATATTTGAGGTCTACTAGTATACTGCCCACAAAGCAAGCTGTTTTGGTCAGCCCAAGCGTGCCTGGGCATGCACTCAGCGTAGGTGCTGTACAAATGTTGTCTTAGACGTGCCTGCGCATGGTTACTCAGGTTAGATGCTGGCAGACAGCCTGTAAAAGCTGCTCACAGAAGGCGACCACAGAGCACCAAACTACCCTGAGCTGCCTGACAACATGCGTAAAGCATACAAAACCATGACGTGCAACGTTTCATTGAAAATTCATTTTCTGCATTCACACTTGGGACTTTCCCCCTGCTATCTTGGTGCAGTCAGTGACGAACGTGGTGAAATGATTCACCGGGACATTGCGACCATGGAGAGGAGGCATGAGGGCAGCTGGAATCCATCAATGCTGCCCGACTATTGTTGGACACTGACACGAGAGGCACCGGATGCTGAGCACAAACGAAAATCAGCTGCAGAGCATTTTGAGCTCACTTGAACTAACAGTGTGTCATCAAGCATGTTTAAATTCAATAAAAGTTGGTTTTGATGTTTCCCCAAATTCCTACGTGATACAGCAACTCTGAAATTATTTTTTGATCAGCTTGACATTGTCTATCCTAATCTAATTTGTTTTTTCAGGGAGCAAAACGTTAAAAAAAAACTTTGTTGTTCAGTGTATTGAAATGTATTGAAGCGAATTTCGGGGGACAACGCAACCTCAGGAAGTGCTGCGGCCGGGAAGCGAACCTGTATCGCCCGCATCGCAGGAGACTTCGCTAACCGCTCGACTGAAGGGTCGAATCCGCCAACCAGCGGCCAGCGTGTCTAGTTATCCATGCACGTTACAGTATGAAATGTGTTTAGAGTTGTGAAGTCCAGCAAATTCAAACTCCCGTTGATCTGTGTTCATCATTACTTCTTCTTTTCTTTTTTTTTCCAAGTACGTTTTGACTTTTTCCACACAAAATTAAACAATCTTGCAGACGTGTGTCCGTCACACGCTGATTTTGGGGAACTGGGCAAAGCGCAACCGCGATTGGTGGAGCGACGGACACGTGACTCTCCCGGAAGTGACCTCACCGTGTCCGTGCGCTGATTGAACTGCGTGTGAGGGACCAAAGTAAGAAGTTGGTAGGCAGGTTCTCATGCGTGTGTGTGTGGTGCCGCTGTGCGTTGGCCATTGTTTATAGATCGCGTACGACTTGAGTCTCGACGTGAAGCGACCGCCGACTCACGCTGCTTGCGGGAACGGCAGACTTGGCGTGTGTCGACCGGTAGTCCGGTGCGCGCGTAACGCGGGGAACATGAACACGCTAATTAGCAAAATTGACCGCAAGTGGACGATTTTAACCTTAACACGTGCCTGGAAGACACCAGTTACAACTGTGAAGGTAAGCGACTGACGGAGGTCCAGTGCGCGTTCGGTATTGCGAGGCTGACCTCTCGTCCGTCTTCAGCTCTTGAAAGTGTACTTCCGTTGACTTTGACCAGAGATTTTGTTGCGTTACTGCTTTCGCCCTACCTAGTGGATGCTGACGTCTACCTACAACACACTTGAACGCTGAGGTTGTTTCCAACTGACTGCCTCCACAGATCCAGCAGTCTACCCTGCCCTCCGAGCCGGTCATTCCCTCCAAGAAGCCGTTCAGAGTGGAGCTGGTTGCGGGGAAGCGGTACTCGTGGTGTACCTGTGGACACAGCAAAACGCAGGTATAACTGCCCGGATACGCGTCACACAACACGGATCCCGTTTACACTTGGTTTTAAAATGCGGGGTTTTTTTGAGATCGGCTCACAAGTGCAAGTGTGAACCACCATCAAAACGTTTTGTGATCCGGTGACTCAAACCGCTTGGCCGAGGCGGTCTGGGGCGCGCGTTGGACCATTGAGCCAATGCGTCCCGACGCATCCCCGACAAGGACGTTAACCGGAAACTACGTCATCAGTGCAGGACGTGGTGGTTGTTTTGGTAACGGTGCGCCAACTTTCGAAAAAAATGGAGAGAGAGGAGAGAGGAGAGTGTACGCGGTTGGAGCACAAGTAAAACGAGATGCCTAATCTCCTTTTGGGCAGAAGAATCAGTCCAAAGTCCGCGTATGCGTATTAGTGCTCGAAACATGCTCGGACATTCGCTACTGTTTTCACAGCTAGCCGGCAAATCTGGCGCTTGGCTGGGGCCCTTTGACCTGGCAGCGGAAGTGACGTAAACGGTAGCGAAATCTTCGGCGTAACGAAATCTGATCGCAGGAGGTCAGCAGGACGCATTCGGAGACGCGTGACAGACACGGGTGTAAATGGGGATGCGTCTTGCTGTCCACGTGTGATCCGATTGCCCAAAAGCCATTTTAAAACCAAGTGTCGACAGGGTCGTAGACGTACATGCTTTTAAAACACTCTCTCAACAAGCTCACCCTTGGTTTTGCAGCCTTTCTGCGATGGCGCCCACAGGACTAAAGCCCAAGGCCTGTCCCCGCTCCGCTTTGTGCCTGAGGAAGATGCCACGGTTTGGTTGTGCGGCTGCAAGTACACCAGTAACCCACCTTACTGTGACGGCACACACAAGCAGGAGTTCATCCTAAATGCACCACTACATAATGAATAACCCTGTTCTTGAGGGAATAGGACTAGTGGCATTTCTCAGCATCTGGCAGAGGGGGTGGAGCAGCGACCGGCACGGCTCGGGAAGAGTGGGGGTAATTAGCCAGGTGCAATGGGGGAGGAAAAGGGGCAAAGACAAAATCTGAGCATGACTACTTTGGTGTTGATCTCGACCACCTATTGTAATGGAAGGGTCTGTATTCAAAATAACGCCACGTCAAACGCCATGTTTAGATACACTGGTATAATTTTGGCACGTATGAATACCTGGGTAGCACATGGCTTGAGACCTTGTCCAAATCATGAATACATGTTTTGGCCAGTAAGACAACGTCAAGCTGACTAACTTGAACATTAAACATGATGTTCTCATCCATACGAAGAGATATTCATCCACGCTTACCTGTGTTGCAGTCACGATGGGATTGGGTTTAAATCCCCTTTGAAATATTTGCCATCGTTGGCTTTCCCACACCAGTGTTTTTGAGAAGCTGGTGAGCATCTGTCCTGGTCAACAACTTTGTTGTGTAATAAACGCTGACACACTCCCCTGCCTGTAGATGACTGGGGAGGGGGGGGGTAAACGAGACAGATAATGGGAATGACAGGAAGTTGCACGTCCACTGGGAAACCTGTCTTGGGTATTGGTTAGGATGATACCTTTTCAGAATGAGGTTACTTTGAGCTAAAGATTTCAGTTTTGTCAGTATTCTGTGATGTTTAGTGTATTTCTGAAAATGTTGAATGCATAAACGGTTGTGAAACGCACAAAAAAAAATGTATACCTCAACTGTTATCTGAAGTATGCCATGAAGACAAATAATGAAAGCGCTCAATTGTTTCTCAGTTGTGCCAAACATGGCAGCTGTACTGTACTGGAGCACACTTTTATTTGTACAAGAGATGACTGTTCCCTTCTGCTGTAACATGGGTCCTTGTGTTAACAGTATTGAGAAACTAGTGTGGATTTTTTACTCTTAAAGTCATGATGCACTACAGGAAAACTCCAGTACTTTTTTAACCTAAGCTCTATTTTCCTGTTTAACTGCCTTTTTAAAATGGAGAAAATAAAGGCGTAGGTTAAAAAATGACCGGCGTTGCCTTTTAACGGGGCGGCTCCTCGTCCCGGTAACTTCGCAAAATCATAACAGGACACTCGGCTCAAAAAAAAAACCTAGTAAGTAAACACTTTATTCTCTTACAACATGCACATATGGCTGGTAAAAAAAAAAGTATTGTATGTTCAGAGAAACTAATGGAATGTTGAAATTGAACGAAATACAACATACATGGTCAATATTCAACCCCTTCTTGCATTCCCTCGTCTGTCCTAAGATCGAGATAAAGACCTGTCGACAAGACGGCAGCCTTTGCACATGGGTAGTGTTGGGAGTTTTCTGGTATTGAATAGTTCTTAAACGGAAAAAGCTTATCGGTTTGGTATAGAGTCTGTCGTGCGAAATTGGCAAAGTGCATCGACATTATTCCTTATGCAATGTATATCCTTCAAGACGCCGGGCCTTTAGTACCAGGTGAGCGGTTACTTAGAGCAGACATTTACACAGTTATGGTTACGTGACTGTCAGGCATGGTAGGTTTAAGTTTTTCTTTTTTTCTTTTATTACATCCAACTTGAGCTGTTTTGCGCTGCAATGCCTTTCAGCATTTTGTCTGGAGTAATGTCTAAGCCAAATAAACGCTCATGAGCTACGGGTGAGAAAGACCTACTGCATATACATTACAAAACAATTACAATAGCTTGTATAAAAGATAAGTTTATACATATGTATGCACACATGCTCACATTAGATACATACTATACAGTTTGTATGTGTGCATTGTTCTAGTCTAACACACATAACCACACACGCACATACAAGTGTCTATTTGGCTGCACTTATGTCTTCCCGCCGCAAGATGAAAATGGTAATCCGCCTCCCGTTTCTCCTGGAAGAACGCTTCAGCATGTCTGTTCCTGTTTCTCCGTGGAAAGTGAACTTTGGAGATGGGAGCAATTCAAACACTGTCCTCCCTTCTGTTATGCGCCTCAGCTTAAGTCGGAGGAGGCAGGCTGCTTTTGTCGCTCCCCCTTCCCTCCTCCTTGCCTGCTCCAGAGCTTGTGCCGTTGACAGTCACCTTTCGGGCATTACCGCCCGGTTTGGAGACCAGAGAGTGTCGCTGAGAGTTGTTGGGCACCGTGGTGCCGTTAGAGCTTTGGATGGCGGGGGGGAGGTTGTGAGACGCGGGACTGGGCAGGGAGGGGGCCCTGGAGGCCTGGGCTGCAGCAGGACTGTGGACTTTGTCGCTTTGGGAGTCGCTCTCCGAGGTGGGGCTGGTGTTAATACCATCGGAATTGCCCTGGGCGGCAGAGTTTGAGACCCTCCTGCGTTTCCGGGTAGGTTTGACCAAGTACTGCAGGGGGATGGGTCCTGTCTACAAAGAGATACAGATGTTACAGCTGCGATCCTGAATAATAACGTACAGATAACACACCTCCTATCTGACACGTTCTACCACGGGCGTATTTAAGGCAACACCTCATCCGAGCATATCCAAATCCAGCAATTTTGACCAAGCTATCGATTGTAAATAATCAGTAGAAATGTTGAAATAACACGTGGAACTGGTTGGAAGTGTTTCATTTTAAGCTCCCCTGTGTTTGCAGATTTGTGGAATAGGCACTTTTTAAAATCATGAGCACTTTCTTTGTTGCTCATTTTAAAAGTGGATGTCAGGCAAGAACATCTCTGGGAAAAAAAACCTGTATAGAGCAGTGTTGTATGTCTTCACAAAAAAATATGTAAGAGCAAGCTGTTGTGGCTGACAAGAAGAGATGGCAGACCAAACTCTTAAGATGATGTTTACTAAGCGATATGTGGCTAACTAAGGCTGTAGGTTCAGTGTGGAAAAGTACTAACAGCACCCGGGACTTTCATTTCCAACGGATCTGGGGAACTGGAGTGGTCAAACACCACCTCAGTTGCAACAAAGCACCACAGGTGTCAATGAATAAAAATATAAGGTCATCCGGGTAGCATAGTGGTCTATTCTGTTGCCTACCAACACGGGGATCGCTGGTTCGAATCCCCGTGTTACCTCCGGCTTGATTGGGCATCCCTAACAGACACAGTTGGCCGTGTCTGCGGGTGGGAAGCCGGATGTGGGTATGTGTCCTGGTCGCTGCACTAGCGCCCTCCTCTGGTCGGTCGGGGCACCTGCTCAGGTGGGGGGGGGAATAGCATGATCCTCCCATGTGCTACGCTCCCCCTGGTGAAACTCCTCACTGTCAGGTGAAAAGCAGCCGGCGACTCCACATGTATCGGAGGAGGCATGTGGTAGTCTGCAGCCCTCCCCGGATCAGCAGAGGGGGTGGAGCAGCGACCGGGAAGAGTGGGGTAATTGGCTGGATACAATTGGGGTGGGAAAAAAATCTAACCCTGAAGGTGGGAGTAAGGACCAGGAGTAGAAACTGATGTAAGTGAAGTAAAGTTTGCAGTTAATTCCCAGCATGCTTACTCTGTCCTTCCAGTTTCGCTCTCATATTGACACCATTTATTGTTACATACTATGTCATAAAACCTAAACAATTAATTATACATTAGACAATTATATATTAGACAACCCAATAATTAAATCAAATTGACATGATTAATCACATGTGGCCTTTTATATTTACCATTTTTCATGTGCAGTAAGTAGTTGCACATTTTAATTTGAAGTTTGAAAATCTATGTGGTGTCTTTCTAGTGTAAATGCTGATATGCATATGGACATTCCATAGTTTGTTTTGTTCCCGTGTCTCAATGCTTTGGGATATTCCGAGTATTGAGGAGCATCACGGATGCCAGATGACTGTCCGACACAAGCAGTCTGGATAAAATGATGAGATGGGAATGAAAGTGATAAAGTTACAAGGCAAAAGTGATTAGGGATATGTTCCATGTAGGGATGCACCAACACCAGTATCGGGTGTTGATCCGATACCGTCCTCATGTACTCCTCGTAAAACTATTCCCATACAACTGCACTCGACACCCGACTGGGCAATTCCTGCTGAAACTGTGAAAAGTGAGCGGTGCCTTTTCGCCGTTTGTGTGGGAAGAGGAGGAGACGGAGCCGGATAAACAACGCACAGCAACGGCCGAGAGGGAGACAAACACATCAATGTGTCATTTGTCCAAATGGAGCCAGAAATGACCAAAGCTCCGAGCATGTGTAGCTTGGATGAGTGCGGCACGTCCCGTAAGCGGTACGCAGCAGGTTTATTTACCTGCTACTTCTGCTTCAACGGGTAAAAGCTATACACAACTGCATAAAAAACGAGTACAATCTCGTTTAAAAATTATTAAAATAAATACCTCATTGTACGAGAGGCAATGTGACGCAACAGTGCACCTTGTGGGGTTTTATTTCATTGCGCACACAACAATAAATCAATAGGGGCGCCCCCGGTGGCTCACCTGGTAGGGTGGTACCACATAAGACTGAGCCCTTACCGCAGCGGCCTGGGTGCGAATCCGGCCCAAGCCCTTTGCTGCATGTCATCCCCTGTGTCTCCCCCTGCCTTTCCTGTCTCTCTCTGCTATCGCTAATTCAGTACCAGTCATATAGCCTACGCTTCCAAGCCCTGTATAACCAACAGACTGTCATTTAGCAAAACTCAACATGCATGCAGAAATCTCCTCAGATTGTTTGGCAGGCGGGGAGACACCCTGGACGGGCCGATACACATACACATTCATACCTAGGGACAATTTAGTACGGCCGAGTCACCTGACCTACATGTCTTTGGACTGTGGGAGGAAACCAGAGCACCCGGAGGAAACCCACGCAGACCCGGGGAGAACATACAAACTCCACACAGAGGACGACCCGTGACGACCCCCAAGGTTGGACTACCCCGGGGCTCGAACCCAGGACCTTCTTGCTGTGAGGCGACCGCGCAAACCGCTGCACCACCGTGCCGCCCCAGTGCCATATTTGTTCACGAAAACACACAAGTTGAACATTAACGTTAATGTCAGCAACAGCATCATGCTGTATATTTAAATTGTTACAGTCGAACAGTGAGGAACATATGATGACAATAAAACATTTTCAAAGTCATTGTTAGAGCTGTAATGGTATTATCAAGTACTCATGTGCTTGTATCGGAAAGTACCCAAATGTAAGTACTTGTACTCGGTCTGAAAGAGTAGTATCAGTGCATCCCTTAGCTCCATGATCACCCGCAGGTTGCTCAAGCCAAACAGCCAATAACAAAAATTTCCAAAGCTCACAGCACCCACACCCAATTTTCCAGCACAGATTTAAAAAGCTCCCCGGTTCAAGGTAGCGCCATCTAATCCAACATCTAAAAACCACAAAGGAACGCACTAGCAGTTAAGAGGACAACATCATAAGTCAGGTTTGGTAAACGTTTGTGTCACTCAGTAAACCGTATCAAAGCTGCCACTCACTCGTCTCCACTCGTAGAAGTAGGCGATATCCATTAGTGTGTAGTAGTCCTTCAAGGGCTCGTCCCCATACAACACCTCTACCTGCATGTCAGAAGAAATTCGTGTTAGCGGTGTACTTCAGAGAACACATCTGGCAAAATCCTACTGTCGAGTCTAGACTTTCTTTCCAACTGCCAATCATACTTAATGTATCAAATATACCTCCGAGACAAATATTCTTAATAAATTATATCCAGATGGGATGTCATGATCTCACCACAGATGCAGATATTTCATTCACAGGCTTGTGTTACTTTGGTGGGAACTCTTACTTTAACTAAACCAATAATTTAAATTCGGTTAGTTGTGCTTTCCAGTCCTCGTCAAAATGACTTGAAGTTTCAATAAAACTGTACTGACATTTCCTCTCTAGTGAGCTAGAGAGGAAAAATAATAGTTGATGCACAAGAAAAATGATTTTAGTATCTGCAACACTTATGAAGCTGGCTAACCAATATGAGATACCAAATTAGGGGTTTCATCAAGATTAACGTCGAATTCGATCAATAAGCATGCCTGGAAAGTTTGCCGTGGGACCTTTGAGCAATACGATTCAAACTCAGAACTCATCACACGGTTTGCAGCAACACAAACCTTTTACATGCAAGAGTGTGGCCCAGCAACAGGAGAGTGCAGTCGAGTTCCTCAATACATTACCCGATAGCTGCTGGGAATGTCCATCTTGGTTCGGAGGAACTTTGCTAAATGCGTAACAGACATTGCTGCCGGGCACTGCAGGAAACGTTTGCCATTGGACTACAATCAAGGAAACAAGAGTGGCAAAGAGAGACATAGTTAAGGTAAAGACACGAGCACCAGAATAGGAACCGTTTAATCCAAAGTATGCAAGCATCAATGTTTACACTAGAAGAACAGCATTAGCCATTTTATGTTCTAAACCAGTGTTTCCCAACCCAGTCCTCAAGTACACCCGATCCTGCAGGATAGGGGGCCCTTGAGGACTGGGTTGGGAAACACTGTTCTAAACTGACATTAAGGCCTCACCTTGTCTCCATCCATGTCCGAGCATTGTCTATCATTATTTCTGTGGGTGAAGAAAAATCAAATTAGCAATTGGACGTTCCACAACGCTTGTGAAGTTAATCCTGGACATAACCAACTGATGCAAAGTATTCTTTCAAGAACTCCATTCCATCCATTTTCCGAACTGCTTATTCTGCTCTCAGGGTCGCGGGGATGCTCGAGCCTATCCCAGCAGTCACTGGGGAACAGGTGGGGAGACACCCTGGACAGGCTGCCAGACTGTCACACAGGGCCGACATACACACACACACCCACGCACGCACGCACGCACATTCATACCTAGGGACAATTTAGTATGGCCGATTCACCTGACCTACATGTCTTTGGACTGTGGGAGGAAACCCACACAGACACGGAGAACATGCAAACTGCACAGGATGACCTGGGACGACCCCCAAGGTTGGACTACCCCGGGGCTCGAACCCAGGACCTTCTTACTGTGAGGCGACCGCGCTAACCACTGCACCACCGTGCCGCCACACAAATTGTTAATAATCAAGATAAAGATAATTACAAGATAGAACGGAGGAAAAACAACACTCCAAACTAGCAGACTGAACGTGACAATAGCTACCCAACACCCTTGGATTCAACACAAGAAACCTACATGGACATCCTTTTAAGCCACTACTAAAGACACTGGATAAAAACCAAGGTGAACCAATCAAGACAAGGATAGAAAAACATTCTAAAAACTGCAATTAATTGATACAGATTTTTTTTACATTTTAACATACTTTAATTTATTCTCTCTCTCGCTCTCTCTTCTCTCTGCTTTTCCCTCATGTAAATGAAGGAGTAGGGGGAGACAAGAGTGTACAAGCCTCATCCGGCGGGGTTCAGTCCAAACAAACAGCTTTCCCCCGACTCTACCTACCTCATGCGTCGACTACTCTTTTCCACTTTACCTCTATCTTTGATTAGGCCTAATAAAAATAAACAAAGGTAGATTCACCGAGTATTAAGACAAACATGAACGATAAATACAGATAGTGCTTAGAAGAACACAAAACATGAGGAGAATTTTACACAGTCACTCTGGAGAGCCCTTGGACTGCTTGGGATTGAAGGCCCGGCTAGGAAGCAGCTGGTAGCCAACATCATCATACAGGCAGAGGCGGCATCCCGGTAGATCTGGATAAAGTGGAATGAGTGGCGGCACAACCAACCTGGCGACAGGCTAACAACATCATAGAGTTGAGTGGTGGAGATGTCAGATGTCATGGGCTTAAAATCAACACTCCACTATGCTCCATACCGCCTTCACCCACCTGGAGAAAAGGAACTCCTATGTGAGAATGCTGTTTGTAGACTACAGCTCAGCATTCAACACCGTAGTCCCCTCCAGACTTTACACCAAGCTCAGGGACTTAGGACTCAACTCCAGCCTGTGCAGCTGGATCCTGAACTTGCTGTCGAGCCGACGCCAGGTGGTGAGAATGGGCTCCAACACCTCTGCCCCTCAACACAGGAGCCCCCCAGGGCTGCGTCCTGAGTCCCCTCCTCTACTCCCTGTACACCCATGACTGCGTGACCACACATAGCTCCAACTTGGTAATAAAGTTTGGCGATGACACAACGGTGATGGGCCTGATCACCGACGATGACGAGACGCCATACAGGGGTGAGGTCAACAATCTAACAAAGTGGTGCCAGGAGAATAACCTCTCTCTCAGCGTTGACACAACCAAGGAGCTGATTGTGGACTACAGGAAGACGGGACTGCTGTAGAGAGGGTCAAGAGCTTCAAGTTCCTCGGTGTTCACATTACTGAGGACCTCACCTAGGATGAACACACCAGCCATGTGGTGAAAAAGGCACAGCAACGCCTCTTTCACCTCAGGCGACTGAAAAAGTTCAGCATGGGACCCAAGCTTCTATGGGCCTTTTACAGAGGCACAATCAAGAGCATCCTGACTGGATGCATCACTGCCTGGCATGGGAACTGTACTGCCCACAACTGCAAAACACTGCAGAGGCTTGTGCGGACGGCCCAGGACATCAGTGGTTGCGAGTTTCCCTCCATCCAGGACATATACAATGGCCGTTGTGTCAGCAAAGCCCATAGGATTATCAAAGACCCCAGCCACCCCAACTAAGGACTGTTCCAGCTGCTACCATCAGGCAAGCGGTACCGCAGCCTCAAAGCCCAGACCAGTAGGCTATGAAACAGCTTTTTCCATCAAGCAACCAGGCTTTTGAACAAAAAGCATTAAAAGACACTAAGCCTGGTGTGCTGGACTGATGGTACTGACCTATGGCCTTCAGCGGATCAGTTTAGACACACACACAGCACCTTACATACATCACACACTTTTTATTATTATTACTGCTTTTTTGTTCTGTTGTGTTGTTATTTAATTACTATTGTTGCTGCAGTGTTCAGGAGCTGAAACTCAAGAATTTTACTCTCTTATACTTTTATAATGAGATGTAACAAATAAAGAATCTTGAACAAAACATTGAGCAGGGGGGCGTGGGGGGTCCCATTTGAAAACCTAGAGAAGCTAATCAGCTCAGCCCAGTTTGGAGGGAGTTGCCTTAAGGGAGGGAAAGAAGGAGAAAGCCATGCCACTGGCTCACACATGGCACAGGGGAGAGTACCTGTAAAGGTGAGCCAGTTGTGATAACCCTTATCGTTGGATATACTACTACTACTACTACTACTACTACTTTCGGCTGCTCCCGTTAGGGGTTGCCACAGCAGATCATCCGTTTCCATTTCTTCCTTCCTATGGTTCTCTATTTGCTGTTCCAAAAGACATGAATACATGGTCGAGGATACTCCACTATGTTTTTATTGTTATTGCATGTGACATTTTCTAAACCTTTGCATTACATGCTGCTATTTCTGCCAAAGTTTGCCCAGCCCACCTCCGGGCATATCTCTGGGAGAACCCTAATGTAGTCCCACCCGATATGAACACACATCACCTCCTACAGGCTTCCCTCTGATAATGTATTCCTCTATCAGCTCTGCTTGATGCATTTTGGTCAGAAGGGCAATCTAATGTTTCACCCCTTTATCCCGGTTAGGTTACTGAAAATGTCTGTCTCCATTCCTCCCCTTCATGTCCACAAATAATAAATAAAATATGAATAAATAAAATCTCCCTCTCACCCTTTTTTGGGTGGTGTGTGTCTTTCTCCAGCTCAGGTCCTCTACCAGAGGCCTGGGAGTTTGAGGGTTCTGCACTGTATCTTAGCTGTTCCTAGGACTGCACTCTGCTGGACAGAGACCTCAGATGTTGTTCCCGGAATCTGCTGGAGCCATTCTCCCAGTTTGGAGGTCACAGCACATAGTGCTCCTATTACCACTGGGAATACTTTGGATATCACCTTTCACATCTGATCTAGTTCTTCCTTCAGCTCTTGGTATTTCTCTAGATTCTCATGCTCTTTTGTCATGGTATTGCCATCACCAGGGCTTGCTACATCGATCATTACTGTGGGACTTCTGTTCCTTGTCGACCACCAAAATGTCTGGTTGGTTAACCAGCACCTGCTTGTCACTCTGGAATTTGAAGTCCCACAGGATCTTAGCTCTGCTAACCACTTTTGGTGGTGGCTCCCATTTGGACTTGGGGACTTCCAGTCTGTATTCAGTACAATGTTCCTGTACACTATCCCAGCCACTTGGTTATGCCTTTCAGTGTACGCTTTCCCAGCTAGCATTTTACACCCTGCTACTAACTGCTGGACTGTCTCAGGGGAGTCTTTGCACAGCCTGCATCTTGGATCTTGTCTGATGTGGTAAACCCCTGCCTCAACCGATCTGGTCCCGAGTGCCTGTTCTTGTGCTGCTATGATCAGTGCCTCTGTACTGTCCTTCAGTCCAGCCTTTTCTAGCCACCGGTAGGATTTCTTGATATCAGTCATGTGTTCTGTCGATGGTATATCCCATAGAGGGGCTTAGTCTTCCATCATACCTCCTCTTCTTCCGCACTATCTGTCTTCTGCTGTCTGGGTTACTCACTCAGCAGTTCGTCCTCTTTCTGATGTATTCATGGATGTTCCTTGTTTCATCTTGGACAGTGGCTCTGACACACTCCAACCCTCGGCCTCCATCTTTTTGCTTATTGTGCAGTCTCAGGCTGCTGGACTTTGGGTGGAACCCTCCGTGTATTGTGAGGAGTTTCTGTGTCCTGATATCTGTAGCCTTTACCTCCTCCTTTGGTCAGCTACTTATTCCGGCTGGGTATCTGATGACTAGTAGAGCATATGTGTTGATGGCTTGGATCTTATTCTTCCCATTGAGCTGGCTCCCTCAGGACCTGCCTCACTCTCTGGAGGTTTTTGCTGTTGCTGACCTCCTTGCTGCATCCTCGTGGCTTCCATTTACCTGTGGAATACCCAGGTACTTGTAACTGTCCTCTATGTCTGTTATCCTGCCATCTGGTAACCCCTTCAGTCCTCACCACCTTTTCTCTTTTTGCCAGCATTCAACGGCACTTGTCCAGTCCAAATGACATCCTGATGTCATCACTGTAGATCCTGGTGAGATCAATCAGCAAGTCAATGTCTCACTCAAACCTGGCATACAGCTTGATGTTATCAATGTATAGGAGGTGGCTGATGGTAACTCCACTTCTGAACCTGTATCCATAGCCACTATTCGTGATAAACTCACTGAGGGGGTTCAGGCCTACAGTGCTTGCAAAAGTATTCAACCCCTTGACAGTCATCACTAATTTCAACCCCCACATATCAATACTTTGTAGAGTACCCTTTTGCTGCAATAACAGCCATGATTCTCTTGGGGTAAGTAAACTTGGAGCTTTCAGAGCACAGGGGGTTGAATAAGTATGCAAGCACTATATTTTAGTTTTTAAATTATTAATAAAAAGTCAGCGAAACATAACTTATTTTGGCTTTGGGAACATGCTGTTAGAGCTTATGGGTTCATAAAAAGAATATTGTTCAGGAACAGATGTGTGAGTATCTTTTATAATACAGAA
This sequence comes from Lampris incognitus, assembly GCF_029633865.1. Lineage (NCBI taxonomy): Eukaryota > Metazoa > Chordata > Actinopteri > Lampriformes > Lampridae > Lampris > Lampris incognitus. The sequence continues at coordinate 55,391,006 of NC_079215.1, read as the reverse complement.
ATTAGTGATGACTGTCAAGGGGGTTGAATACTTTTGCAAGGCACTATATGCAGAACAGCAGCAGGGATAGTGCATCACCTTGGTATATGCCACATTTGATGGTTAATTGTGTGATTGTCTTTGAGTTGGCCTCTAGTATTGTTTTCCACTGTTACATTGAGTTCTTGATCATACCTATTAGTGTCCTGTTGGCTTTGTATAGTGCCAAGCACTCCAGTAACCATGTGTGGGTCATTGAATTGTAGGCTTTCTTGTAGTCGGTGTGCTCAAGTTGGTCTGTCTGGTCATCGAGTCTTTGGGTGACTACTCTATCAACCCGTAGCTGATGCGTTGGTCCTCTGGTGTTGCTCCCTTTCTGAGTTTCGCTCATGTATTGACTCATGTGCCGTTTCAGCTTAGCTGCTATGATGCCTGACAGGATCTTCCATGTTTTGAAGAGGCAGGTTATTGACAGGTAGTTTGAAGGTGTTGTACCCTTGGATCCTTCATGATCAATATTGTTCTCCCCAGTGTTAGCCAGTCAAGGTGAGACCCTGGTGTTAGCAGCTGGTTCATCTGTATCGTCAGGCGTTCATGGAGTGCCACTAGCTTCTTAAGCCAGTAGGCATGAATCTTGTCAGGGCCTGGTGCAGTCCAGCTCTTCATGCTTGAGACTCGCCGTTGGATGTCGGCCATTGTGGTGATGACTGATTCTTGCTCTGGGATATTGCTGTGGTCTGCTCTTAGGTCCACCAGCCACTGTGCACTGGGTGTTGTGTGATGCCGCTCTTACGTCCACCAGCCACTGTGCACTGGGTCTGATGTTGTTCCCTTGTTACTCTGCAGCTGAGAGTACACTTTGGATGGTTGTTTGAGGAACAGGCCATTTACTCTTTTGGCTTCTCTTCTCAAGTGTTTCTCTTCAGCCAGAGCTGTGAGCATTTTTTTTTTTTTTTTTGTAGTTTCCAGGGCCTCATTTATGGACATCTTGCTGTACTTCTTCAACCAGGGCCTGTCTTTCATCACACCTTTCGGCACCTCTGTTAACTGGCTAAGATCTCCCTGTGCGGCTTTGATCTTGGCTTCCAGCCTTCTCTTCCATGGACAGTACTGTTGGTGACCTGTGTTCTTAATCCTGTACCCAAGCATCTCCAGGATTACGGTTGCAGTGGTATATACAAGCTTTTTGGTCTCTGTTATAGTGGCAGTCGAGATATTGCGTAAGTAAGGCTATGTTCATATCCACAAGCAGGCTTTGTGATGGTACTTTGTCACCGAGTCATGGAAGCCCAGCCTGGGGGTTGACTGTCTTTAGTCTGGCCATGATTCTCATTTGAACATCAGTTGCTTCAGCTGTCATGGCTGGTAGGATTGCTCCAGCTTGTTGGAGTTTGTCCTCATGCATCTCCTGCGTACTGGTTGGCCATTCAAGGTCCTGAATTGTATAGTCATCCTGTTGGAGCTGCTCCATCTCAAGTTGTGACAGTAGCGCCCTTCAATGGATGTTCGAGCATTGAGCCACTAGCTGCTTCTAAGTCAGTGTGGAAGTAGATAAGATGTTCTTTATTGATCCCCATAGGGAAATTCATCTTTTGTGTTTAACCCATCCCAACACACACTGTAGCTGGGAGCAGTGAGCAGCTGCCGTGCAGCACGCAGGGACTAACACCAATTTTCCTTGCCATGCCTGAGTCAGGAGCACAGACAGGACTATTAACCTATGCATGTCTTTTGATGGTGGGAGAAACAGGAGTACCCAGAGAAAATCCATGCAGTCCAGGGGAGATGATGCAAACTCCACACAGAAAGAACCTGGGATGGCCTGGAGTTCGAATCCAGGACCTTCTTGCTGTGAGGCAACAGTGCTAATCACTGGGCCCCTGTGCTGCCCAGTAGGTCTCCTACTGGTCCACAGTTCCCACATATGCTTCATATAGCCCCTCTCTTGGGGTATGTTGTTACTGTAGGGTTCCATCAGTTCCAGGCCCTTGTCCATGTATGTCTTGTTCCAGTACCCCATTTCTCATCAGGCTGTCCTGGTTCCCCAACACCTGATGCAGGCCTTGCTAACCTGGGTGATGTCAGAGCCTTATGACTCTATTCATGTTACTCTCACTCATATCTGAGGTAGTTTGCTTGTATAGCACTAGGAGTCTAAGCCACGGACTCTTACTGGAGACTTGTCCCAACCAGCGTTTGGGGAGAAAAACGAGGGAAAATATCCCAAAAAACAATTTCTGAGCTCTTCCTAGATCTGGTTGGCATCTCTTGTTTTGTGTTTACTAGTCAGCCAAATTGATATGTGTTACATTGTGAACTTCAGTAAAGCCTCCATCTTACGTTACATGAATTCTGTTTTAATTGTTTGCAACACTGAAAGCGGGCATTCCTACCTACCGAGTTATCCAGCTGCCACACACACACACACACACACACACACACACTATCCTTATGAGGACCCCTCATTGACTACATTCATTTCCTAGCCCTTAACCCTAACCACGCAAACTACATGCCTAACCCTAACCTAACCCTAAAACCAAGTCCTAACCCTAAAATAGACCCTTTTACTTGTGAGGACCTCTAAAATGTCCACACAAGGTAGGTGGTTTCTGGTTTTTCTATCCTAATGAGGACATTTGGTCCACATTAGGATAGTTAAACATGTACACACACACACACTCTATCAGCAGATATGCACCTCAGAGACAGATCAAATGCAATAGGGATGCACCAACATCACTTTACGCCGATACCGATTCCGAATATGAATCTTTAATTATTGGCTGATACCGAGTACTGATCCGATCCATTCTTTTTGCTGTACAGTGCAGACTCAGACCATTAGTTTGTTTTTAATGGGCAAAATAATTGTGATAAAAGCAGTTTTTCCCCAGCCATTAACAACATACAGGCCTCCACAAGCCAAAAATGCAGCAAATCAAGCTGTTTTGGGTTTTATTTATGAAAGGTTACTAAAGGCTTTGGTATCAGATTTTAGTCTTGTGTAGAATTACCAGTACTCCATTTTAGCCAGGTATCAGCCAGATATCCAATACCAGCATCGGTGCGTCCCCAAAGAGATACCACTTTTGATATAACACAGCCAAACAGAATGAAGCACAATTTTTCCAGCAAATAAGAAATGGATGGGTCGAATGCAAAGGCCACGCGGCAATGAGATAATCCTTCTCTTGAAGTCCGTTTTTAGTACCACGTTTGGATGCTGATTGTAGGAAAAGCACAGCTGGATCTTCATCGGGAATGAGTGATGAATCACGGGGATTAAACTTACAAGTTTCTAAATTCAAGAATTCATTAGTGCAACATTAATCCACTGCTAAAGTGCAACAAAGAAATGCAGATAGAAAAATTGTGGCAGACAATTTGGGAATTAATATCTTCAAGACATCCCACACAATTTCTCAAAAATCGTGTTTTCAGGGGAGCTCTGGTTTTTCCACAAGGGGTTGAGATCCTTGTGGCTGTCCCAGAATTGGCACCCTGCTTGCTAGCGACCCTTGGAACAGCACTTTAGGCAGCCCTGGGGATCCCGGTACCCAAGTGAAGGAGCCACTTAAGTTTCACGTGGCATCTTACACAGCAGAGGTTAAAGTCCACAAAATTTGAAAGGAACTATGTTTGTGGTTTCAGTTTAAAATTCAGGATGGTGAAACAGCCATGGGTCTAGTTCATGGCTCCAACTGTTTCTTTTAGGAACTGCACACCTGTGAGAATCTTTGTTTCTTAAACTTTTATAACAATGACAACAGGAGAATAATGTGGTCCTGTAAAGCTTAAGAGATTGATGGTGGTGGTGGTGGGGGGGGGCGTCCGGGTGGCATATTCTGTTGCCTACCAACACGGGGATCGCCGGTTCGAATCCCCGTGTTACCTCCGGCTTGGTCGGGCGTCCCTACAGACACAATTGGCCGTGTCTGCGGGTGGGAAGCCGGATGTGGGTATTTTCCCGGTCGCTGTGCTAGCACCTCCTCTGGTCGGTCAGGGTGCCTGTTCGGAGAGGAGGGGGAACTGGGGGAAATAGCATGAGCCTCCCACGCGCTACGTCCACCTGGCGAAACTCCTCACAGCCAGGTGAAAAGCGGCTGGCGACTCCACATGTATCAGAGGAGATATGTGGTAGTCTTGCAGCCCTCCCCAGCTCTGCAGAGGGAGTGGAGCAGAGATCGGGACGGCTCGGAGGCGTGGGGTAATTAAAAAAAACAAAACAAAAGATTGATGGTGGACTTGCTCCGGGGAAAGGTTTGATTTACATGCTTAAAATAATTTATGCATTTGTAGAACTGTATGAACCTGAAGAATCAACCACAAGGCATACGTTCTGTTGTTATGTATAGTATAATGTTGTTGGTGTGGCTGCAAGTTTCTCCTTGTTTTCTTTTAAACCTCTACCAATGACAGTGTCTGTTTTGTTTTTTTGTTTTTTTTAATGGCTCTTGTTGAAGGATTCAGATACAACTTGTACTCTGGGCGCTATTAACTAATTTTACTCTTCCATATCCCTTTGCGTTGACTATACCAGCGTTCCAATAATACCCTTTTTTCAGCCTCCACTCTGGTTGAGTTTTGTTTTCCTCGGAATTAGATGTGTTACTCACTTGTTCCTCTCATAGAACTGTATGGAGAGACTGATGATCTCGTCCTCTGCTATGTTAAACGTCTCCACCACTTCCCCAGGCTCCAACACACGGTTCTCTGCGTAAAAGTCCCGTCTCCGTTTCATCTCATCTAAGCTCAACACACACAACAGGAATAGTTCCAAATGTCAGTCGTGATATTGCGAAACATCATGAGAAGGGCAAAACCAAAGCCACGACAAATGTGTATTTCACAGGCTTTAGAGTTGTCTTCCCTGTAGTATTGTCTCTAAATGAAGACCTCACCTTTGAATAACCCAGGAACAAGCTTGTACACAATATCTTGGAGGGTTTTGTCCGCTCTGGAAAAAAAAAGCCGGCCTGTAAGAGGGGTATAAACACTTTCATCGTATTTGCACTCTCTCACGAACTATTAACGCATACCTGATACTGAGCTGTGGGTATGTCTTGTGCACCTGGACGTCACATCGAGGACAGAATTTGTTTGTCTCCAAAAAGGCAACAATACATGTTTTGCAAACTATAAAGAAAAGACAGGCGGGTCAGATGGCATTTCAAAACATGGCTCTCCAGTGTCGACCTGCTTATCATACACCTTGACAAGACTGTGGCCGTGTATAAGCTCCTACCCACTACTTCCCCTGGCCACGTATACCTTCCCATCAGCCTTATCAATACTGAACCCAACAGGGAAGCGGGGGTCACCTTCTCTCATTGCAATGCCCACCTACTCAACAACACCGCAGAGTTTCCATCTATTTGGCACACTGGACTTTCCCCCAATGGAGACCGGGCCACCCCCCTTCAACCCCGTTCTGCATGCATTTCAGGCGACGTGCTCGTGTCGGGAACTCACAGGAGTGCAGGCACTCTACGATGGTCGTAGCGTCGATGAAATAACCTGCGCACAGCGGGCACGTGAGATGTGGGTTGAGATCTGCGATTTTGATGCGGTTGGGCTGCATTTTGTCCATCTGCAAATATCTGCAAAGGAAATAAGACGGGCACTGTATTCAGCGTCAGACGTGACCGAAGGACCCAGCCACGGAGCACGCTCATGCGACGCACCAGACTCTAGTGGTATATTACGCTTGTCCCAACTGTTAGTTATCCCCCCACCACCACCACCCACCCCCCTTGTGGCACCTTCAACGGCGAACCAATCAATGTCTGCAGCGCGTCATTGGGACGACGGTCCGGGCAGCCCCCCCCCCACCACCACCACCACAGCACAGCCGGGTCGTCGTTGGTCTGCTAAGACACAATTTCTATGACACTCGCTGTGACATCGTCGGCGTTCGCAGCAAACCGCTTAGGTGAGGAGGGCCAGTGCAGCTAATGTGGGCTACGGCACCCAACACGGGGTAGACCACTCAGCTGCCCATGTGTGGCCTCATCTCGCATCGGCTCTGCTCTCGGGCGGCCGGCGGACCAACAAAGAAGAGAGTTGAAACGTCGCCAGCGCGCCGCCGTGAAATCGGGCACCGAAAAGCACACGCCGTATAGCCGCACGAACGCTCGATTCTTGAAGGGGAGGGGAGGGGGAGCCCCCCCACCACCACCACCACCACCCCCCCCCAAAAAAAATCACACTGGTACACAAAAGCAGCCATCTTAAATTCACTGACAGGGGTTGTATCTGAGGCGAACAAGAGAGACTGCAAATGTGACACCGTGCACTTTCCTACGTGGGTTTCGGGCGAAGGCGGGCGCGCCGCCGGGTCCGAGCGGCGATCCCGCACCGCTTTGTTCCTACCTGGTGTGACATAAATGGCGTCCGCTCCTCTCAGCGAGGCTCCGGGCAGATTATTTGGAAGCCGATTCGAATTTGCAGCAGCGCCAGAAAATGGCTTTTTTTTTTTTTCAGCCCCGTCAGAGGACTGCCCATTTTGGATCACGTGACATTATTTTGTCGCCTTATTCCAGGGCCATACGGGGCGGGGAGGGGAGGGCCCACACCGAGCGAGCGACCCACGGAGCGGGTCCAGGGGGGCCCGGAGGCTTCGCGTGCCGCGGTACATTTGCAGCAGTTTTGCCACGATGACCTTTCCCCCCCCCCCACCCCCCTTGTGTGGTTTATTCAGCTTCCCAACAGGCTGTTCTAGACGCGCCCCCCCTCCCTCCCTCCCTCCCCCTCGACTAATCTCGACCTTCCGAATCTGACACGGGCGCTTTATTTGAAATATTTTACAGGATAGGTTTTAATTCGCAGCGGCGTCACTACGGGACAGAAATACACACGTGGGTGAACTCTGATCCAGTTGTCTCGGGCGTTCAGTTCTGCATCCGTTGCCATGCTTCCAAAGCCAGAGAGAAGGCTTTCCAATTTGCACTGACTGAGAAATGAACATGTGGTCACTGTGTCAGCAGTGTTGTGTGGTTTTGTTTTTTGGGGGTTTTTTTTTTAATTAGCCCCCCCCCCCAGAGTAGCACTGCAAAATAGAAAACGTTTGACTAAAATGACTCAAACATTGTTCATACATTTTGACTCATGGGCTTCAAGGGATGTCCTGACCCAGACAGCATCCGGATGTGGGCCACTGACGGCCTTTCTTCTGGCTCTGACGAAATGGATGTGAGCCTGAAGTGGCCCACGTGTATAATAGCAAATATGGCCCAAATGTGCCAAATCAAACGTGGGCCTTTTTTTTGGCCAAGATGCGGCGCTCTCGGCAACATGTCATCTGGATGTGACCCTGCAGTGGCCCCGTGTGGTAAACGGTGAATGTGGCCCAAATATCACAAAACAAATATGGGCCACCTTTGGCAAATATGGGGCATTGCCATGGCTTGGTTCTGGCCCAGATCTGGCAAACAGGGGCGGACCGCCCGAGTGCCATCATTCCTCGCGGTATGTGGGCCGGATGAAGTGTCGGGTGCGGGACGGGTCCGGGCCACAGCAATGCTGCTATCTGGGAACTGTCTTCATACCTAACCTTCCAGGGTCACAAAATATTAATAGTGTAACGTGCATGGATAAGTAGACACGTTGGTCTTTGACCCTTTAGTCTAGCGGTTAGCGATGTCTCCTGCGGTGCGGGCGATACGGGTTCGCTTCCCGGCCGCGGCAGTTCCTGTGGTTGCGTTGTCCCCCGAATTCGCTACAATACGGTTCCGTATTTGCCGCGGACAAGATGAATAACCCTCCAATTTATTCTTTTGGACCGGTTCGCGCTAAATCGCTGTCGGTGGAGATCCCGTCAGCAGATCAGGGCTATCGTCAGATCAGACGGGGCTCGCCGCGGTCGTGCGTCTCGGGACGCCGGAGGCGGCGGTTCCGCGGCCAGCCTGCTGGGGGCGCTTCTCACTACAAAGCGCAACATAGACGCCATCTTGAGGAGATCCCCCCCCAAAAAACTGGTGACAACAACCTCCGGCGCATCATAATGGGATTACATAGTACATAACAAGCGAATCATTTATCGTTTTGTGCCGCGGACGGCGATAGAGAAGGAGGGGGGGGGAGGAGTTATCGAGGAAGTCTCCGGCGCTCCGGCGGCGCGTCCCTGCGAAGACAGGCGTGTGCGGTGTGGCTGGATGGCCGGCTAGCCGTCTTCTCTGCGGGCTGCCTGCTCCGTGCGCCGCTCTCCGGACTCAAACCGCGGGCCTCTGCTCGGGAGGAAGGGTGGTGACGGCGCAAAATGCTGTGCCGTTGATTCGCAACAACAGCAACAACAACAACAACAACAACAACAACAAGCAGTTTATTCCGAGGCGCTGCGAGTCGGACGGCGGGCATGATGCAGTTGTAGTCGCCGCGCTCCTCACTGCGGATCTGATCACCTAAGCGGGCTTCGCTCCGAGCTTGAGCCGGGCCGGCGGCGGAGAGAGAGGCGCCTTGCGGGCGGTCGGTCGCCTTGCCGTCCAGCCGTGCTGCCGTCCAGCGCGAGGGAGACATGTCATCCAACTGTACCAGCGCCGCGGCGCCCGCGAGCGCCAGCAAGACCAAGACTAAAAAGAAACACTTCATCGGACAGAAAGTGAAGTTGTTCCGCGCGAGCGAGCCCATTCTCAGCGTTTTGATGTGGGGTGTCAACCATACGGTAAACGACCCATTGTTATTCTTGTTCTCTCTCCCGTGTTTTTAAGTCGCGAGTTGAAGTTCGTCCCCCCCCCCCTTGTTTTCCGGTTCGGGTCCGGCTCGCCGGCTCGGCGACGCAGCTGCCTTGTCTGTCAAAGCCCAACTTCCGCGCGCCTGTGCTGCGGCTCGGCCGATGGTCGCCTGCTTTGTTTTAAATCTGGGGGGGGGGGTCGTTGCCTCCTCGCGGAGATAACCCCCCCCCCCCCCGCGCGCGCTGGCTGGCTTGGCCGGCTGTTCGGCGCGTGCTAGAGGCGTGCGGGTTTGCAGAGGTGTCGCTAGGCGTTGATGTGTACCGGTGCATAGGGTGAAGATCACCTAGAGCCCCCCCCCCCGAGCAGTAGCGGATCATTACTTTCTTAATTTTAACCGCTCGACTCATCGTGACGGAGTTCTGCCAGCGGAAATCAGCGCCGCTTTCTGAAGCCGGAGCCAAAGTCGTGAGCGTGTGCGTGCGTGCGTGCGTGCGCGTGCGTGCGTGTGTTTGCGTGTGCGGGGTGCAGCCATGGGAGGTGGGTGTGACAGGCAGGGCCGAAGCAAGTTAAAGCCGTGCGGCCTCACGACTTGCTAGCAGACGGACGGCCCGCCTGCCTGCCTGCCCGTTGTTGAAGAGGCTCCACTCTTACTGTGGTCGCCAGATGAAAGTGAGGCGGCGGCCCCGAGCTTCTGTTGCAGTTCCTGGGCAAAGTGCCGGCGGTCACTCCGCAGGCTGGACGCCACATCGTGTCACCCGTCGGGCCTATAAATAGAAGAGAGCGCACATCGCGCTCATTTGAAGCTAAGCTCCGTATGGCTATAAAAAGCAGAGTAGATCTTCACGACGACGGGGATGTGATTGGGCAGAGTCGAAACTTGTTCTTGCTCCCTTTTTTTTGTAATGGAGGGGGTGTGGTTTTTTTTGTTGTTGCTCCCTCTCACCCCTTCATCTTCTTGACTTGAGACCGGTGAGCCGGCCTCTCGTGTGACATAATGTCCAAGCCTCGAGCTTTGGACCAAGGCTAAATAAGCGTGAATACACCTGTCAGCATTAGGGACATTGTGGCCTAAATACCACAGCCCTGTGTAAGGTGTGTTAACTACTGTTATCCCCCCCCCCCCCCCCGTCCCGTCCCGTCCCTTTGTCGGTGACTTGCTTCGTTACAGTGCGGTCATTACCCCCCGGGGCAAGGAGACTGGACTTTTTCAGTCAGACTAATTGATGGATTCCGACATTGACCCAACACTTGTCTCTAACCAGAAGGAATTTCCAGACAACGGCGGATTTGTTTCCCGTTAACCAACTTTGCGCTTGCTACGATGGCGGCGGGAAACACAGCCGTTTAGGGACCAGCTTGTCCGTCACAAGCCGGGGGACAGAAAAACCCGCCTGTTAATTTGTAAACCAGAGATCCTACAAACAAATTGGGAACACCACAATCGGCCTCGCATCCCGTATGCGGATGATCGTTGGCAGCCAGGGTATGGGCGTAGGGATTTGAGGTGTGGGTGGCGAGCTGTTCCAAGGCATCGACCAGACCTCCCGTCAAAGGCCTCTCGTAGTCACCAGATTTATAAGATAGTCATACGCGTTTTTAACAATGCCCTGGTCGTGATGCTGGAGCCGAGGTGAGCCACACATCCACTCGCTCGTCTTGTCAGACGCGCACAACTTTCGCGACACAGTTGTCCCTCAGAAAACCTCTTCTTTTTTGGGGTCGTTTTATTCAGATTCAGACAACTGTATTCGTCCCAGAAGGGCAATTCAATTTCACAAGCTGCCCGGGACCATACACCGGCTCACAGACAAGCGGCGGTCAGCAGTATGTCAGAGACACGAGACAGATCAGTTTACGGGCAAGAGATGCACCCTGCCACCGTTGTGTGGCCATGCATGCAAGTTTTATTTATTTGTCCAAAGGAGGCTGGGTTGTCCCCCCCACCCTCCCACCCCCACCCAAACTTATCTAGATGGTAGCATGGCTGAAGGAGATAGAGTAGGTGAGACATCACAGAGAAAGTTGCTGGTAGGATTTGATCCCAGGCCAGCAGCGATACTGTGTACGTTTTCTCCAAAAGAGCCAATGCACAGTGCGGCATTATCTCACAGGACGCTCGTTTTCGTCTTACGTTTATTCATTTAGCGGACGCTTTTGTCCAAAGCGGTGTACACGAGAGGCGGGGGGGTGCCCCGGTGGCTCGCCCGGTAGAGTGGCACCACACAAGGCTGAGTCCCTGCCGCGGTGGCCTGGGTTCGAATCCGGCCCAGGCCCTTTGCTGCATGTCATCCGCTGCCTTTCCTGTCTCTCTACTATCGCTATCAAATAAAGTTGGAAAATACCAAAAAAACTAAAAACTAAAAATAACTTTGGGGAATCAAAGTAGAAATAAAAGTTGTATTAGTAAAGCTTTTTTTTGCTTTTGTTATGTACTCCTATGTTGTTTGTGCAATGTGGATACATCAGCTTAGAACTAATTGGGTTAACATCAACAAGAACGGTAGTCACCGCTAAGCTAGAATCAGTTATTCAGGTGTTCCGGAAAGAGCGGGGTCGTCCGGTGGTCTTCGAAGGTGGCGAGTGTCTCTGTGGACCGTAATGAGCTGGGTAGCTCGTTCCACCGTGGGAGCACCCCGCATGAGTCTGGATTGAGAAACTCATTCCACGCGGTGGAGGCGCCAGCAGCCGGTGCTCATTTGCAGACCTCGGGGGGGTGGGTGTTGGGTACACAGCCTGATGTGTGATGCTTTGTGTGTGGGTGCAGATCCAGTGACTGCCCTGGAGGCCACAGCATCAAGGATTTGAACTCGATGCAGGGAGCCAGTGGCGAGAACTGAAGGGAGGTGTGACATGTGCGTGGTTTTGCTGGTGGAGAACCAGGTGCGGTGCTGCACTCTGAATCATCTGCAGAGGTTGGACGGTGTGTGCCGGTACACCAGCCGGTAGGCCGTCGCAGGAGTCAAGTCGTGAGACGAGGAGGAGCTGTGCCGAGTGCTCCGACGGGTACTTTCTGATCTCCCTGACGTACAGAGCGAATCTGCAGGATCAGGAGCCTGGAAATATGGTCGGGCAAAAGTTAGCTCGTTGTCAATCACTACCCCGATATTTCTAGCAGACCCGCGTGGTGTTAATGGTGACGAGCTGAGCCGGACATTTATGTGGTGTTGAATTGCCGGAATTACGGGGATGATGACGAGCTCGGTCTTGGAGAGATTAAGTTGGAGGTGGTGTTCCTGTGTAAATAGTGTGTAAATATAGCCGTCATTCAATTTAATGACTTAAATGGGACCTGGCCTGAGGCCAGTTCTCCCAGGAGATCGGGGCCAGGTCTGAAGACAAGTGTTGAATGAATTAATTCAACATGTGTAACAGTTACTTGTGGGCTGTTGAAATTAACTGCGTCTGGCACAACGAAGCGTCGCTTAAAGCTGAATTGGGTATAATTTACGGCTATGCTGCACAGATATGCCACGGTCACACTGCAGGGGAATAAGGGATCATCTCAACGCTGACATGCCGATTGCACTTTGGATTTCCCGTAGCATCGAGACTTATTGTGGCGTTACTGTTTAGTGCCGGAGGTTTGACGTCGTAACCACGTGGCATACAGTGTACTAGTGCCCACGATTTCCTATCCTCATACTTCATTTTAGATCAGTCCCCTCACTTTTGAGCCTTGTATCTTCAGCTGGCCCTCGCTAGTCGTATTCCTTTTCAGTTACATTTCTATCTTTTGCCTTTCCCTCTTGTATTTGTTTTCCATTCATCTACGGTTTGTTTCTGTCAATGTGTTGCTGCAGATAAGATCAGTGTAATGGGGGATTGAGAGGGGGACTGTTAACTTTTTTTTCTTTTTTGGCCCCCAAGTTGATGGTCGTTGCTGGCGGATACACTCGAAGATTTAGTGTCTAGGGCGTCCGGGTGGCGCGGCGGTTCTATTCCGTTGCCTACCAACACGGGGATCGCTGGTTCGAATCCCCGTGTTGCCTCTGGCTTGGTCGGGCATCTCTGCAGACACAATTGGCCGTGTCTGCGGGTGGGAAGCCGGATGTGGGTACGTGTCCTGGTCGCTGCACTAGCGCCTCCTCTGGTCGGTCGGGGTGCCTGTTCTGGGGGGAATAGCGTGATCCTTCCACGTGCTACGTCCCCCTGGTGAAACTCCTCACTGTCAGGTGAAAAGAAGCGGCTGGTGACTCCACATGTATCGGAGGAGGCGTGTGGTAGTCTGCAGCCCTCCCCCGGATCAGCAGAGGGGATGGAGCGGCGACCAGGACGGCTCGGGAAGAGTGGGGTAATTGGCCAAGTACAACTGGGGAGAAAAAGGTGGAAAAATAAATAAAAAATAAAAAAAAGATTTAGTGCTGCACAAAATGGATAGAACACGGTAGAATTTGTTGGATACGGTACTTCAACACGTTTTTAAGGTGTCATATTTACAATTTTTTTGTAGCATCGCAACATGAATTGTGATACTGTTGACACAATTTTTTCTTTAATTTCCTGGTCCGCAGTTTTCTAATAGAATTTTATTTTTATTTTTGAAATGTAAAGTATTGACTTATGTTCTGAGACTGCAGTTAGTGTGCGACTATTTGATTCGTTGGTCACTGTCACAGTAGAACACCTGTTTTACAGGTAACTTTTTAACACCTTAATTGCCGAGTAAATAAACAAACAAGCCGCACCCTCTTCTGAATTGAAAGTAGCCATAGCCAGTATTGCAGTAGTGTAGCGATGGTGTGAGGATCAGCCTGGCAACCTTTTCATTGGTTCTCTTCTTCTTCTGTTTCTCGTCTGCCTGTCCTTCAGATCAACGAGTTAAGTAACGTGCCTGTACCAGTGATGCTGATGCCTGACGACTTTAAAGCTTACAGCAAGATCAAAGTGGACAACCACCTTTTTAACAAGTAGGTGCAGTCAAGATTCACCACTGTCTCTCTCCTGGGAACTACTTTTCTTACTGGTCGAACGAAACTTGAGTCCAGAAAGCCGACAAAAGAGCGGTACTGCTAAATAAAGCCATTCTTCATTCATTGGGGCGGCCCCGGTGGCTTCAGTGGTCAGCGCTGCCGCCTCACAGCGAGAAGGTCCTGGGTTCGATTGTCCAACCTAGGGGGGGGGGGGGGGGGGGGTCATCCCAGGTCGTCCTCTGTGTGGCGTTTGCATGTTCTCCCCGTGTCTGCGGCGGGTTTTCTCCGGGTGCTCCGGTTTCCTCCCACATCAGAACGGTTAAAAAAAATAAAAAAATACAAAATTTGAACTTAGTTAATCCACTCAAGGTTTGTGTTGTTCAGCAAAGGCTGGTGGAAACTTCTCAGTGTCTCCATCAGTATGACCGGTGCAGAATATCAGAACGGAGGTGGCTCTGCAGGATCAGGCAGTGTGTTCAGATAGAGGTTGTCCCCAATGCATCCGCCGAGCACATAACCAAGCAGCCCTGCAATGCAAATAACCCACGTTCAAAATGCCTGTCAGGCGTATGATTGTAGCCCAGTTGTGTTCTCTGTGCAACTTTTAGGTGGAGGGTTGTGCTCTTCCGTCATATTCTTTTGAGAGCAGTAAGTTGAATTGAGTGCTTTGTTCCTTCATAACCGAGTACGGGGAAAAGTGGTTAGGAGAGAAAGTCTTTGTTTGAGAGAGAAAGAGAGGGGAGAAGACCGCTTATTGTGCAGGTTTCATAGAATATTTTGAGACGGGGCGTCCGGGTGGCGTGGCGGTCTATTCCGTTGCCTACCAACACGGGGATCGCTGGTTCAAATCCCCGCATTACCTCCGCCTCGGTCGGGAGTCCCTACAGACACAATTGGCCCTGTCTGCCGGTGGGAAGCCAGATGTGGATATGTGTCCTGGTTGCTGCACTAGCGCCTCCTCTGGTCGGTCAGGGCGCCTGTTTGGGGGGAGGGGGCACTGGGAAGATAGGCGTGATCCTCCCATGCTCTACATCCCCCTGGCGAAACTCCTCACTGTCAGGTGAAAATAAGCAGCTGGCGACTCCGCATGTATGGGAGGAGGCATGCGGTAGTCTGCAGCCCTCCCCGGATCGGCAGAGGGGGTGGAGCAGAGACCGGGATGGCTTGGAAGAGTGGGGGGTAATTGGCCGGATACAACTGGGGAGAAAAACGAGGGAAAATATCCCCAAAAATTTTTTCTGAGCTCTTCTTAGATCTGGTTGGCATCTCTTGCTTTGTGTTGACTAGTCAGCCAAATTGATGTGTTACATTGCGAACTTCAGCAAAGCCTCCATCTTACGTTACATGAAGTCTGTTTTAATTGTTTGCAACACTGAAAATTAAGTTAGATCTTAAAGTAGCCAAGTGGCGGCACGGTGGCGCAGTGGTTAGCGCGGTTGCCTCGCGGCAAGAAGGTCCTGGGTTCGAGCCCCGGGGTAGTCCAACCTTGGGGGGGTCATCCCGGGTTGTCCTCTGTGTGGAGTTTGCATGTTCTCCCCGTGTCCGTGTGGGTTTCCTCTGGGTGTTCTGGTTTCCTCCCACCGGCCAAAGACATGTAGGTCAGGTGACTCGGCCATACTAAATTGTCCCTAGGTGTGTGTCTGTGTGATGGCCTGGCGGCCTGTCCAGGGTGTCTCCCCGCCTGCCACCCAATGGGATAGGCTCCAGCATCCCCGCGACCCTGAGAGCAGGATAAATGGTTTGGATAATGGATGGATGGAAGTACCCAAGTGTTGGGGCTGCTTCTGCTTGTCCCCAACGTGAACGCTGGTTGATTCTGTCCAGCGTGTAGCAAGCATGCTGACCAGTGTGTTTAAATTCATTTTCTAACAGTAGACCCCGGCTGAAAATAGCGTACTGTAATTGCTCTGTTGTCTAAAACTGTATACAGTTAAGATGCATGGCGAAATAAGAACATAAACCACCAGCCGTAGCCAACCCAACACCACGCGAGCAAACTTGGGGATCAGTCCCCGATCTGCTTCGTCTTGTAAGCCTGCCTCGCCCCGAAGCTGCTGGGCGTCGTGCTGATCCTCCGTCCTGCTCTCTCTCCTCTCAGAGAAAACCTGCCCAGCCGCTTTAAGTTTAAGGAATACTGCCCAATGGTGTTCCGAAATCTGAGGGAGAGGTTCTGCATCGACGACCAGGACTACCAGGTGAGGCGTGCTCATCCGCCACAGCGGATCATCCATTTCCATCTCTTCCTGTCCTCTGCATCTTCCTCTGTCACACCAGCCACCTGCATGTCCTCCCTCACCACATCCATAAAGCTCCTTCTTTGGCCTTCCTCTTTTCCTCTTCCCTGGCAGCTCCGTATTCAGCATCCTTCTCCCAGTATACCCGGCATCTCAAGTGCCAACATTCAAAGTTCCGACTCTCACCGCCACGCTCCTACACCTTCCTCCTCTCCCGCTGCCTCTGGACATGCCTTCCTCCCTCTCCCTCTCCTCCGCCCAACAGTAGCATAGTTTCCACCGGCACCCTGCTGGCCAGCAGTACCGGTGGCGGTTGTTGGTAACCCGGGCCTTGACCGATCCGGTGTGGAAATCTGATTTATGAGCCGCGTATTTGATTTGGCAAAGATTTTATGCCGGATGCCCTTCCTGACGCAGTCCTCCCCATTTATCCAGGCTTGGGACCGGCACTAAGAACAAACTGGTTTGCGCATCAGTGGCTGGGTTATAACCTTGTACACATACGTACACAATAAAACACAACTATTTAAGAGATTTATCTGGAGCAGCCTGATGTTGGTCACCTTGGATCAGGAGCACCTTGAAGATTGCTCGGCAAACCTCTACTGTACCCCCATTGTGATTAAAACTGAAGGTTCAATAGATGCTATTGAGTTTAAATGGACAGGGATATATTTTCTCTGATCCTTGTCTGTTTATGCCCCCCCCCCCCCCATATGCTGCTGATCAGAACTCCCTGACAAGGAGTGCTCCACTCAACAGTGACTCCCAAGGTCGTTTCGGTAACCGCTTCCTCTCCAGCTACGACCACCGCTTTGTCATCAAGACCGTGTCCAGTGAGGACATCGCTGAGATGCACAACATTCTCAAGAAATATCACCAGGTGGGGGCCAACACTCGCACTCACGTACATGAATATGCATAGTCGACTTTGGTGCTTTCTGATGTTCCTTAATGTTCCTTAACCAGAGTCCTGCTTTGATATCTTTCCGAAGCACAGATGGTCCGCAACTGAGACATTTTGCAGTACAAGGATAGAAATTTAGGAGCGTGATCTGTGAAAGTAATTAGAAATGGTCACCTTTATTGGGAAGCTTTACTTTCACATGTTCTCCTTTGCTTTGAATTCAAACTATTGTGCGAGACGTACATAAGTGAGACAGTAATGCAATTCAACACCTGCCATTTCAGATTTAGCACTAGAACGACCGGGATTTCACTCCTACTTAAAATGACCATGGGCGGTCAAAATGACCGCCGGTTTTTTAAACTCTATATTCTGTCAAGACAAGTACCCAATTGAGATGTTAATGCATGGCATATCTTAGTGTGTCTGTTATGAAACTAACTGACACCAAAATTAACATTTTAACAACTATAATACTATTTTTGAACAATTTAAACTTCAGAGAGACATGGTCGAACTTGAATAGCAAAATTGAAAAAGGGAAAATATTACCTGAAAAACAAAATGGAAAACACATATTGCTAATCTAACAAACGTAACAAGGCCTATAAAACGTGAAATTAAAAAAAAATAATAAATAAATATCGAAACAGTCCCAAACAACGACTGGAACTTAAAAACTACCAGAACGACCTTGGGCGGTCATGGTTTTTAAACTCTATGTTCTGTCAAGACAAATACCCAATTTGGATATTAATGCTTTGCATATGTTAGTATGCCTGTTAGGAAACAACTGACACCAAAATTAACATTTTAACAACTTTAATACTATTTTTCAAACAATTTCAAATGGCCGCTGTCCATCACCTCTAAATACTGCAATGCCTTGGTGGGAATCATGGTGCGCCTGTAACCAGACATGTTGGAAATAATCAGAAATCAGTTCAGACTGTTTCTCTGCACTGGAGAACGCTGGTGTGTTTCTAGGACGGAGCAATAAACGTCACGAAATAGTGAATAGTGACATTACGTGCGGTCATTTTGACCGCTCGTGGTCGTTTTATGTAGATCTTATCATAACTTTTTTTGTGTGCAATTGATCTAAAACAAATTTTTAAAGCAAATATATGCCATTTCAGGCACATTCAGGGAGTGGCAGGTCTGTATCCCCCCCCCCCCCCCCACAAAGTTATTAAACTTTGAAAATCCAAAACCGTCAAAGTGACCGGCTTGGTTGTTCTGGTGTTAATGTGAGTCGGTGCTTCAGTTTCACGCTTGATTCAGTGTTTGCTCTCCCTTAACCGGAGCATGGCATCTGTCCCCCGTGTTTTTTCTGTCCTCTCCTGTTGCTATAGTTTATAGTGGAGTGTCATGGCAGCACACTTCTGCCACAGTTCCTGGGAATGTACAGACTAACTGTGGATGGCGTGGAAACCTACATGGTGGTTACCCGAAACGTGTTCAGCCATCGCCTGACCGTACACCGCAAGTATGACCTAAAGGTAGGACGTCTACCGCCTGTTCGCCTGAACCAGGGTCAGGGGGCTTGACTCCCCCTGCGGTGACCTGTGCCAGAGGACATAAATAATGTGTTAACAGTGAAGTAAGGCACTTTGGATAGCTATGCTTAAAAGAAGGTGCAGTGTTTTACAACTGTCAGTCTGTTCAGGTTTATGTTTGATTTATTTCAGGTACTCAGAAATAGAGTCAGGGTTAGTGCTGAGTGCAAAATGTGAACAGAAATTGAAGCCGCCAGTCAAGGAGCTCGCTTTGGTTTTTGGCTGGACCGGACCGGCGGGCCAACCCTACAAACACAAGGCTCCCCTGGGTAGTCAGGTTTAGCATGACTGACTGAGGGATCATTTGGCCGCTGGATCAGGTGACCGACAATCTCACTTAAGTTACCCGATTGGTCAGCTGACCAACGACATCGCCAGTAAACACAGAAGTGGGAGTTTCCCTATTGGCCGTTGCCCTTTCAAAATGAATCGGCGCAGCGGTTCCAGCTCATTCCACATACATCGCACACTAAGGGAGGAATCTTTTGATGCTCTTTCTTGCTCCCTTTCTCTTTTCTTTCTTTGCTGCTCTGGTTATGTACTGTAACAGTCCAGCATAGAGCAGAGTAGGAGAGAAAACAGCTCCTCACATAACAAAACACTCAATACAGGGTGTCCGGGTAGCATAGCGGTCTATTCCGTTGCCTACCAACACGGGGATCGCTAGTTCAAATCCCCGTGTTACCTCCGGCTTGGTCAGACGTCCCTACAGACACAACTGGCTGTGTCTGTGGGTGGGAGGCCAGATGTGGGTATGTGTCCTGGTTGCTGCATTAGCGCCTCTGGTCGGTCAGTCGGTCGGTCTGGCCTGTTCGGGGGTGTTCAAGTCTTTGTGATGTCAGATAAATCATGTTGGAACTTTTTCCACCTTTAATGTGAAATTGCGATCTATGACTTTCAAGTGAAAACCAAATACACCTTTTAGGGACCAAAAATAGAAATAAAAATCCTACGGTAACATGGATGTGTAAGTGTCCACACCCCTAAACTAAGACGTTGTTGAAGCACCTTTTGACTTTATTGCAGTACTCGCTCTTTTTGGGTAAGAGTCTGTCAGCTTGACATCAGCTTGACTTGGCAATATTTTCCCACTCTTCCTTGTATAAAAAAAAACCTTCTAGAGCCGTCAGATTGTGAGGGCATCTCCTGTGCACTGCCCTCTTCAGGTCACCCCACAGATGTTCTATTGTATCCACGTCTGGACTCTGACTGGGCCAGAATGTGGATCTTGTTTTGGTGAAGCCACTCCTTTGTAGATTGAGATGTATGCTTTGGGTCGTTGTCGTGCTGCAAGATGAAATTCCTCTTCATCTTCATCTTTCTAGCAGACGCCTGAAGGTTTTGCACCAAACTTGGCTGGTATTTGGCGTTAGTCACGATTCCCTCGGCCTTGAGTAAAGCCCCAGTTCTGGCTGAACAGAAGCAGCCTCAAAGCCTGATGCTGCCGCCACCATGCTTCACCGTGGGTATGGTGTTCTTTTGCTGGTGTGCCGTGTTGTTGTTTTTTTGTACCTTTTTGGGATTATGGCCAAACAGTTCAACCTTGGTCTCATCAGGTCTTGGTCTCATTTTTGTTCGTGTGAAAAGGCTTCCATCCTACCACTCTACCCCCGTAGCCCAAACATATGAAGAATACGGGATTGTTGTCACATGTCGGGAGCAACCAGCACTTGCCAGAAGTTCCTGCAGCTCCTTTAATGTTGCTGTAGACGTCTTTGCAGCCTCCCTGACCAGTTTTTTCCTTGTCTTCTCCTCAATTTTGGAGGGATGTTCAGTTTTTGGTAGTATCACCGTTGTGCCATATTTTTTCCACTTGTTGAAGATTGTCTCCTCCGATACATGTGGAGTCGCCAGCCACTTCTTTTCACCTGACAGTGAGGAGTTTCACCAGGGGGCCATAACACATGGGAGGATCACGCTATTCCCCTCAGTTCCCCCTCCCTCCTGAACCGGCGCCCCCGACCGACCAGAGGAGGCGCTAGTGCAGCGACCAGGGCACATACCCACATCCCCAGCTTCCCCCCCTGCAGACACGGGCAATTGTGTCTGTAGGGACGCCCGACCAAGCCGGAAGTAACAAGGGGATTCGAACTGGTACCCAGACCGCCATGCAATTACCCATTAAGGGGGGGGGGGGGGAAGTTACGACATGATTTATCTTGATTTCTTTTTTTTTTTTACAGCACAAAAACCTGCCACTTTAAAAGGGTTGTGTAGACTTTTTATATCCGCTGTATCTGTATGCTTCTTGACACCCCCTCACTAAGCTCTGCCTGCCAGGCATTCTCCGGGGGCGGGGGGGGGGGACTTTTCCTTTCTGATATCGATAACCTGTAAAGCATGTTGTCTAAGGAGGGATGGAAAATATGATAGCCCAGGCCTCTAATCCACCCCCGTCCCTTTCTGCGCTGACTGGCATCCAGCGCCTCTTTGGTCAGCTGACAGCAACTTCGGACCGTCTCATCGGATTGTGTGTCCTGAGATACGTCCATATTCCATAGTTTGGGTTTGGACGCCGTTTTTATTGCGCTGAGATCTTAAGCAAGCGTTTCTCTGTGAGCTGTACTGTTACTCTGCACATGTCAAAAACTGATTTTATCATTTCTCCCCCTCCCTCTTGTTTTATTTCCACCTCACTCAGGGTTCTACTGTCTCAAGGGAAGCCAGTGACAAGGAAAAGGTACAGTTCTTTCTTTTCGCCTAAGGCTGTTTATGTGGGAAAAAAATAAAATAAGTGGACTTTGTTCCAGCAGCCCTGTCACATCTAAAGATAGCTCTAGGATGAGATGTTGACTGTAATCTCTCTTCCCCCCCCCCCCCCCGATGTCTTGCAAGTTCTGTGATCTTTCTGTGCAATGTGTATTAATATGCACAGTGAAACCGGTGCGTCGCAGCACGCTGTCATCCTCAACACAGCAGGACGCAGTAGATTACAGGTCCTCGGGAAAAATACAGATTGTGCTTTTTGTTCAAATCACTACCCGATCGTTCTCAAACAGACGCAGAAGGAGCCTCGCTGTCATCGTGAGTAGAGTTTGTAGTCGAGACGGAGCCAGCGTGCACGTTCAACTCGTGCAAAGAGACGGCACGGGGAAAGAAGGGAAAAGAAAGACTTTGTTTTTAATCGACGCAGTGTCAGGCTCACGTCGGTCGAAGTCAACGCGGTCGCGCTGTCCGTCGCAACAACAGCACGAAGGAATTTCGTTGCACCGGCTGCATTGTGTACCCGACAAGTGAAGTCGAAACTGTTCCAACATTGAAACCTATGAGCTACATCCTTCCATCATGTATGGCTTTGTCTTTTTAAGGCCAAGGAGCTCCCCACTTTTAAAGACAACGACTTTCTCAATGAGGGCCAGAAGCTGCAGATAGGAGACGACAACAAGAAGCTATTCTTGGAAAAGTTAAAGCGCGATGTAGAGGTAGGAAGAAAATCAAGAAAATTGTATTTTGCTATCTAGTCAAAGGGTGGATTTTGAGTTTTGTTTTGTTTTTGTTTTTTTGGATAATGTTTACAGCGTAAACCCTGGGCAATATTTACATCGCATACCTGATAATACTCTGTGTACTTTTACCATGAGGTCTCAAACTCTGCCTGAGGAGCTTGAGTTGCCTAATTCTGATTTTGTTGACCTTTGTTGTTCCTTAGAGTCATTAAACCCTAGACCCTTTTAGTGAGTGTACTGACATCTACAGGTTAAAAACCATGTAAAGGTTAGAACATGGCAGGCTATGGCATGGCAGCGGCCGGGAGCAGTGACCGGGGCGGCTCGGAAGAGCGGGTAATTGGCCAGATACAATAGGGGGGGGGGGGACATAGCAGGCTGGTCTTGGAACTCTGTGATGTTAGCATAGCAGGATAAACACAGCAGCAGATAATAACATTAATAATGGATCTGTTGGGTGTAGATGTTCCAGCACACCTGTCAGCGCTAACAGTTATCAATCATCCTGCCAATGCTGGTTCTTTGGCACATCTTCATCCAACAGATCTATTATTTATGTTATTACCTGCAGCTGTGTTTATCCTGCTATGCTAACATCCCAGAGTACCAAGACCAGCCTGCCATGTTTTAACCTTTGTGGTTTTTAATCAGTAGATGTCAGAAAGCTCACTACATTTTTTCTTTTTGTAACTTTTTCTTTCTGTAATCTTCTTTTTAAGTTTTGTCATTACAGCAAACGGAATGTATGAGCAACCAAAATGTGTAAATCAGTGCTGTTCAACCACGTACTATGGAGGGCCGTGTGTATGCGGGTTTTCTTTCCAATCCAACACTACACCGGGGTCGTCCGGGGTAGCGTAGTGGTCTATTCTGTTGCCTACCAACACGGGAATCGCCGATTCGAATCCCCATGTTACCTCCACCTTGGTTGGGTGTTCCTACACATACATTTGGCTGTATCTGCGGGTGAGAAGCCAGATGTGGGTGGGGGTCCTGATCACTGCACTAGCACCTCCGCTGGTTGGTCGGGGAGCCTGTTTTGGGGGGGGGGGTAGCGTGATCCTCCCACGTGCTACGTCCCCCTGGCGAAACTCCTCACTGTCAGG
This sequence comes from Lampris incognitus, assembly GCF_029633865.1. Lineage (NCBI taxonomy): Eukaryota > Metazoa > Chordata > Actinopteri > Lampriformes > Lampridae > Lampris > Lampris incognitus. Next base: position 55,368,193 of record NC_079215.1, on the reverse strand, counting down.
TGAAAAGAAGTGGCTGGCGACTCCACATGTATCGGCGGAGGCATGTGGTAGTCTGCAGCCCTCCCTGGATCGGCAGAGGGGGTGGAGCAGCGACCGGGACAACTCAGAAGAGTGGGGTAATTGACGGGATACAACTGGGGAGCAAAATGGGGGGGGGGAAAAAACACTACACCATCTGGTGTCACTGATAAAACGGCCTTCAACCAGGCCGAGGGCAACTATAACTACTCTATGAACTCAGTTGGTGTGGTGTTTGGTTGGAAAGAAAACACAAATAGAAACACCCCCCCGTGCTACTGGCATGAATTCATAATGGTTAATACCCAGATTGCCCCCGTGCGTATTTGTGTTTGTCAGTTCCTGGCCACCTTGAAGATCATGGACTACAGTTTGTTGGTGGGCATCCATGACGTGGACCGGGCAGAGCAGGAGGAGATGGACGTGGAGGGCGGAGGAGATGAGGAGGAGTATGAGAACGACGGAATGGGTGGCGGAGCACTAACCGGCTCCTTCGGCACCCCACCCGACAGCCCCGGAAACCCTCTGAACTTTGGTGGATTCTTTGGCCCTGGAGAATTTGACCCTTCCGTGGACGTCTACGCAATCAAGAGTCACGACAGTGGGTGGTGCCCTTTTGAACCGTTCCTTTAACCTGCTAACCGACTGGTTCTCAGCTAATTCCTACTTGCTCTACAGTCGACTAGGGCTGCAACCAGTGATTGTTTTCATTAGCAAACAGTTTGTTGATTTTTTTAAAAAAAAATTATTCAGTCTATAAAATATGAAAACCAGCAAAACAGATACCCTTCATAAGTCAGCAGTGCCCAACAGCTGACAACAGCATAAAAAAAACAAAAAAACAAACCAAAAACTAAAATATTAATTCTATTACTAAATCAGTCAGAGGAAGGCAAATAAGTCTTAGCATTTGTGAAGCTTTAATCAGCAAATGTTTGGTATTTTTACTTGATAAATAACTAGAACAGTAATCAGTTGAAATTGATTAGTTTTCTGTTCATGGACTTATTGGTTGATTGACCCATTGTTTCGGCACTGCTGTTAATTGTTATTTTTGTTTGCAAATGAGCTGCAAATCATACCCAGAATAATCTATACCATAAAATAATCTTATGTTTCTAGGGTCCCATTATTAAAAGGAACCAGTGGTTAGCAGTCCAAGGGTCCCTGCGAAAGCTTCCCAAAAAATTTAGATTATTGTAGTTTAGATTTAGTTAGGTGACATTCTTAAGGCGGTGGCGCAGCGGTTAGCGCGGTCGCCTCACAGCAAGAAGGTCCTGGGTTCGAATCCCGGGGTAGTCCAACCTTGGGGGTCGTCCCGGGTCGTCCTCTGTGTGGAGTTTGCATGTTCTCACCGTGTCTGTGTGGGTTTCCTCCGGGTGCTCCGGTGTCCTCCCATAGTCCAAAGACATGTAGGTCAGGTGAATTGGCCGTACTAAATTGTCCCTAGGTATGAATGGGTGTGTGTGTGTGTGGACGGATGGATGGAAATTCTTAAGGCTGCTACATGCAATATTTTTGCTTTGCTGAGGAATAATATGATTAGCAAATATTCAGCCGAGGTTGCTGACTGAAACAAAGTTAAGTCGTGGCCCTGCCTACTTCTCAGAATTCTGCATTGAAAAACACAGGATGCAGCTCTGGCCGAGCGGTTTGGCTGCTGTTTGATGCCCCATCTCGCCATCCCCAAAGGACTTGGTTTGTCAAGTCAAATCAATTTTAGTTGTGTAGCCCATTATCACAAATTACAAATTTGTCTCAGTGGGCTTCACAGCAACACAACATCCTGTCTTTAGACCCTCACATCAGATAAGGAATAACTCCCTAAAATAATCCCTTTAACAGGGAGAAAAAAATAGGAAAAAACCTCAGGGAGAGCAACAGAGGAGGGATCTCTCTCCCAAGACGGACAACGTGCAATGGATGTTGTGTTTACACAATTTACACAATACAACGTTGAAAGAGGTTAACAGAATTATAATGGAATTATAAGATATATGAAGAATGTGATGATGAGGATGCCAAACAGTGTCCAGATGTCACCAGAACAGCCCAGGACCTGAGCCACATGACCACCATCACCATGTAGAGTGCTACATCCCCCTGGTGAAACTCCTCACTGTCAGGTGAAAAGAAGCGGCTGGCGACTCCACATGTATCGGAGGAGGCATGTGGTAGTCTGCAGCCCTCCCCGGATCGGCAGAGGGGGTGGAGCAGCGACCGGGGGACAGCTCAGAAAAGTAGGGTAATTGGTCAGATACAGTTGTGGAGAAAAATGTGAGGAGGATGCAAAGCAGTGTCCAGGTGGTGACCATCATCACCATGGAGAGCTGGGAGGAGGATAGACTGCACATGCTCACAAGGGAGACTCACATCACACCATTCACGCACACAGAAGAAGAGACAGGAGAAGACATCATTTAGAGAGAGAAAAGCCATGTGAGAGAAGAGAACAGTTTGCAATAGTCAATACTGTATATACTATATAAATTCATCAGCAGAACAAATACAGTGAGACAGAAACTGACCCGTCATGCAGTACAAGTTGTGAAGCACTCAACTTAAAGGCAGATAATTGTAGATTAAGGCAAAAACATTAGTTTTAGGTTTGGATTAAAAGGACTCACTTTGCACCTGCAGAACTTTACCAGGATCATGGCTGATCTCAGCAAATGTCCTTATCTAGCCTAGATGACCCTCGTCATCTAACTTATTTGTTGTTGACATTTCTCACATCGCTAAAAGTTAAAGGTTACGATTCAGCAGAATTACACACAACACATTCCAGTGAGGTAATTTGCCCTGTCTAGTCTCTTTTTTTAACATTTGCTGGTGAAAGTGGTGACGTCATGACCTTATGTGGTGCTTATTTTGCCCCGTGCTGTAGGTGCTGTGAGGAAGGAAGTGTACTTCATGGCCGTCATCGACATTCTCACACACTATGACGCAAAGAAAAAAGCAGCGCACGCTGCCAAAACTGTGAAACACGGGGTGGGTATCAACATCTCTATCCGCAAAGAAAACAGGTTGAAATCCACCAGACTTATCGTTAAAACTACAGTAACCTACTCCTGCCTTCATGTAATCCATGAAGTCAAATTGTCCAAAAAAAAAAAAAATTCCAAGAATCTTCCCAAGTTATAGAAGGGAAAGTCAGGTGAGATAAATTCATGAGGCACAAATGTGGATTTTGGCCAGGCTCTTGATTTTTTTTTAAGGGGGTGGTCATAAAAAAGGTATTCTCTACATATGGGGAAAAATCTGTTTTTATGTCATTTCATGAAAAGTGGAACCAAATCTCAAAACGAAAATGTCAACACAATATATTGTAAATTATTTTCTGTTGAAATATCGTCTTTTCAGGGCGGAAGAGCCTATTAAAACAGTATTTTTTGGGGGGCGTCCGGGTGGTGTGGCGGTCTATTCTGTTGCCTACCAACACCCCCGGGGAGCCAGTTCGAATCCCCGTGTTACTTCCAGCTCGGTCGGGTGTCCCCACGGACACAATTGGCCATGTCTGCGGGTGGGAAGCTGGATGTGGGTACGTGTCCTGGTCACTGTACTGGAGCCTCCTCTGGTCGGTCGGGGCACCTGCTTGAGGGGGGAGGGGGAACTGGGGGGAATAGCGTGATCCTCCCACGCGCTACGACCCCCTGGCGAAACTCCTCACTGTCAGGTGAAAAGAAGCGACTGGCGACTCCACATGTATGGGAGGAGGCATGTGGTAGTCTGCAGCCCTCCCCGGATCGGCAGAGGGGGCGGAGCAGCGACCGGGACGGCTCGGAAGAGTGGGGTAATTGAAAAACGGGGGGGGGGGGGGGGACAAAAACCGTATTTTCTAAGAAAACAAAACTCTCTATTGAATATATATATCAGATGAAGTTATTAGATTGTGATGTGAAATGTGTGTGTTCTAATTCTTCATGTTTGTACCTTGTTCCCCCCCGTCAGGCTGGGGCTGAGATCTCGACGGTGAACCCAGAGCAGTACTCCAAGAGATTCTTTGAGTTCATGTCCAACATCCTATCATAGACTCACCGATCCCAGCCCGGGCCAACCGCATCCTCTTATCGAATTTAACAAATCCCACCCACTCGCATCTACTCCCTCCACCTTGGCTCCGCCCGGCCCTGCATCTCATCCGGTCAATCCACCCCATGGCTGGGATAACATGTACACCGAGGAATGCCCAGTAACAAGGCTGTTACACTGTCCCACAGAGAGAGAGAGAGAGAGAGAGAGAGAGAGGGCGCTGAACTCTTCCTCGGAAAAAGCGACGGATTTCCCCTCTGTCCTGGTCCCCCCCCCGCCCCCCAAGTCAGTAACACCCCAGCCAGCCCCGCCCTCTGCAGCGTCCGACGACGAAAATGAGTGCTGACCCTCGAATCAGTTTGGAATCGTGTGAATCCGAGACTCTTCCTGCACTTCTTTTCGGCCTTCCCTCATCGCCACCGTGTGCTCCTCATGCCAGAACGGGAACTGTGTCACTAATGCCTTGAACGAGTGTGTCAGTTTCAGCAGTTAAGTCTGTTCTGTCTGGTTTCTGTTCATGTTGTTGTTGTGGTTGGTGTTGTTGTTGTTATCAGTTTTGTTGGGAGACACACTCTCACACACACTCTCACACACACACACACACTGTCATAGATGCAGAACGGTCAGCTTGCATGACAACTCTCTGACAGTCGCCGCCAGGCCTCCTCCTCCTCCTCCTCAAAAGACGAGAACCGCTAACCGAAGCAAATTGGAACGACAACGGGGGATCAAATTAATATATAATGGTTTATTAAGTAGATGAATGCAATATCAAAAATGCATGGCTGATATGTACATGACTCCACCCAGTAAGTCGGAACGCCGAGCTGCCGAACTTAGCATCCGAGCGTTACGACTTAAAAAAACATAGGTGTTTGAATGTTACGTTGCCATATTGTTTTTGGACATTTTTTGAAATTTTAACAAGCGAGCTCGGTGGATGTTTGAGGAAAGAAGAAGAAAAAAAAACCACGTTAAAAAGGGGAATTCAAACAAATTGTTTTATTACCATAAAAAATCATTTTTATATCTTGTTTACATTAATGTAGCAATTTTGTGTTTGTATACAGTATTGTTTTGTTACCGACAGACATTAGCGAGACGAGAAGTTACTTGAAAATGATCCATTGCATATTAAAGGGAGTTTTAAATTGTTTTTGCCCTCAGAAAGGATTTGATCACTGACTCGCTCGGCGAACCGCATCGCTGCGAACGTCACCTTACTGAAATAAGTGGTAGCACCGTCAAGTTAATACGATCACATGAGGCTGACTGGACCGGTGTACCGTGTTGCTGATGGAGTATGCTCCATAAGTAGGACCCCCCCCCCCACCTTTGTCTCCCCAACTGTATTCGGCCAATTACCCCACTCTTCCAGGCTGTCCTGGTTGCTGCTCCACCCACTCTGCCGATCCCGGGGAGGACTGCAGACTACCACATGCCTCCTCCGATACATGTGGAGTCGCCAGCCGCTTCTTTTCACCCGACAGTGAGGAGTTTCACCAGGGGCGTGGGAGGATCACGCTATCGCCCCCGACCGACCAGGACACAACACCCACATCCGGCTTCCCTCCCGCAGACACGGCCAATTGTGTCTGCAGGGACGCCCGACCGAGCCGGAGGCAACGCGGGGGATTCGATCCGGCGAGCTCCGTGTCGGTAGACAACAGAATAGACCGCCCCGCTACACGGACGCCCAGTTCTGCAGTCATTTCGAGACCATCTTTGGGTCCCTTCCTAACCTGCCTGTGTCATACTGGTTCTGAGGAAAAGGCACACTTAATCCAGAATGTTGAGGTTGAAAAGAAAATACAAACCTATAAGGCAAGTAACACACAACGTGATGCAAAATGTAGAGGTGATGACACAAAATGTCAATCACAGTGAAACAAACCGTATAGTGTGAAACGGAAGTCCTTTGACGCAATAACAAACATCAGTCATTGTTTAAGGGTATGGCAATTTATTGAACAAAATCAATAAGAAAAACAATACAAGCATCGTCTATTTTATACAAAAGAGTGGGAGAAGTCTGTGTTAGAAAAGAGGCTTTAGTCCATCCTGGCCTTCAGCGTACGTGTAGTAATCTTGTCTTTCTCACTGCCAGAAAAAAAAAAAAGTTAATTAGACATGCGAAGTTTTCTGTTATTTGGCCATCGTTTTATGTATTGTGAATCACTACTTACATGACGTGTACGACAACTCCCATGCCAGACACGGCATCCCTATCCACTGCATTCAGCATTGCCTGGGAGATGGTTTCAAACAGGTCTTCGGGTCCCTAAACGCCGGGGAGGTTTCACAGACAATGAGTCGGCCATCACAAACTAGGAGGTGACGGTCAAGACGAGGCGTAGGTAAAATCCCTCCGAGCTACAAAACTTTTTGCATCTTTTAAGTTCTGCTCAATTTTCAATTCCGCGTTCTTCAAGGATCATCTCGCTCAAAGGTTTGTCGAGTATAAAGACGCACTGCGTGACCCAGTGCCATTGTCCAAAGGCGTGGGTGGCTCATCTGTAATTGGGCAATGTTAAAATGACCCCCACCGGAAAGACTTGACAGTGCTTTTCTTACATACAGCCTTTTATACATCATATTTGAGTAAGAGCTTAGGCTCAGTAGAGTCCTCCAGAATTAAACTGTCTGAAAAGCCCTCACGACAGGGTTGTTTAAGTTGATATCTCTGAATATAAAGATTTAAGATGACCAAATAGCTACCCAATTAATGTAAGCAGTCTCCCTTTATAATAAAAAATTACACCAAATATCACAAACTGACTTTACTCAGACTTCTCCAGTAAAACACTAAGGTCAGGAGGTAACTTTTTTCCAGTTATGCCATGTAGATGCTCCAAAGCAGATATTCTTTTCACCTCCCCCTCTCCACGTGAGGATCATAATGTGGGGGTCATATGTAGAGCACTCCTGGAGACTGAAGGGATTCATCTTGCTCATTGCCACTTTTAGAAAGAGAATGATTATTGGCAACAAGGCTTGATGCCTGACCTTCTGGTTTAAAGATGGTCCTCAAAAATTGCTTCGCCACCCTGCCGCTTTTATTTGCGCCTAAGCCTCTTTAACGTTGTAAAAACTAGGTGTTGGTCCTTCTTTGGGAAAACAGGATGTGTATTTAAACACAGTCGATGTTAAAAAGAAACCCGAAATGTAGCCAATAGCAGTCAGACAAAAGGTAAAAACAAGGAACCTACTAAAAGTCAAACAGCTTACCATGTCTGGCTCCCACAAAGATTCACACATGCCGTACATCTGCTCTGAGCATGTGCCGCTCACAACGAAATCTTCAGTCACCATGGGGCAACCAATCAAATCCAGGGAGCAGATGAATGGTTCAAAGGTTTTGGGGTTCAGTCCAGCAATCACAGGCTCAATGTAGTATGGTCCAAACCTAAGGAGAGGGTCACAATTTAACTTGGTCAACCTTTTTTTGTAGATGATTGACTTTTATTTTTATCATTAATACTGTGGATTGTTCTTTGTTTACCATTTTTATGTTATCATGACTCTACTTTTCTTGAGATATACTTTTTTTTAGCTGGTTAAATACATGTTTAAGATGGTCAAAAGCTGTCCAGATAATTCCGTTTGTGTGGGTTGTATGTGCTTGTTATTAAAAAAAATTTTGCACAAGGTCAAAACTGCATGATCATAAATTGAATTGGTTTCAGAGCTCAGTAAACTCACCTTCTTTCATACAACAAGTTGGACACCATGCTCATGAAGGTCTTAGGCTTGATCTGGCGACCCTCCTTCAGCTCATAAAGGTTTAATCTGAATTTGAGCCTCTGGGATCTAGAGTAAATGTGAAGCCAGCAAATTATTATTGCTGAAGTCAGACACTTATTGTCTGCAATCATTCCAAGCTAAATTTACATGAGATTATGACACTTTCCCGAACCTTAATTTAATTACTTTACACCCTGTACTAAATTGGAAGTCATAGTGCAAATTTTTTGAGCATTGCTAAAAACATTTTTCTAATTGTGTGTTTTTCCTCAATTTTTCTAAACAAAGGAAATTGCATGCATTATTTTCGGCATACTCTACAGCTGTATAGAAATTGTTAACATGTCCACTTTTGAAAGAGTGACTGGTGTGAAAGTTTACATCTTTCACAGATTTTCTTTTTATGAATACTTGACCCAGATAAACTCACACTGTCTGTACATCAGTTGCAAGTCCAGCCAGGCCAATGTACAGCCTCTCTCCCATGGGGAAGATCTTCTGGAAGTCTGTGGTGACCATTTGAGCCTGAATGCCGAATCGTCGGTCTGATGCTATCGCCACACAGTTCTTCCCCCTCATGGCCATGACAGCCCCACCATTATATGACATAATAGACTAGATGAAGATAAGAGAGCAGCACGTCAGTAACAATGTGTAATAATGATGACAGCAAAGAGGCTATAACAGAGGAACAACTAATGCTGAAATTTGACCTGGAAGGTAATAGGATGTATGTTAAAGTTTTGAAAGTAGTAGTAGTAGATAAATAAGAGTGACTGGGTACATGCAGCCTACGCCAATAGACATGTAGTATTCCTGGATACATCAAGTTAATGCATATGGAAATAATAGTCAATGGCTTTACAATTGCAAATCAGCATATGCAAAGCCATTTCTGTATGGATGATTACAGTTTAAGAAGAAATGTGTTTGGATGTTTAAATAAATTTGAAATTTATTCATATATACATTTATACATTATATATATATATATATATATATATATATATATATATATATATATATATATATATATATATATACACTACCGTTCAAAAGTTTGGGATCACCCAAAACAATTTCGTGTTTTCCATGAAAAGTCACACTTATTCACCACCATATGTTGTGAAATGAATAGAAAATAGAGTCAAGACATTGACAAGGTTAGAAATAATGATTTGTATTTGAAATAAGATTTTTTTTACATCAAACTTTGCTTTCGTCAAAGAATCCTCCATTTGCAGCAATTACAGCATTGCAGACCTTTGGCATTCTAGCTGTTAATTTGTTGAGGTAATCTGGAGAAATTGCACCCCACGCTTCCAGAAGCAGCTCCCACAAGTTGGATTGGTTGGATGGGCACTTCTTTGAGCAGATTGAGTTTCTGGAGCATCACATTTGTGGGGTCAATTAAACGCTCAAAATGGCCAGAAAAAGAGAACTTTCATCTGAAACTCGACAGTCTATTCTTGTTCTTAGAAATGAAGGCTATTCCATGCGAGAAATTGCTAAGAAATTGAAGATTTCCTACACCGGTGTGTACTACTCCCTTCAGAGGACAGCACAAGCAGGCTCTAACAGGTACTATTTAATGAAGATGCCAGTTGGGGACCTGTGAGGCGTCTGTTTCTCAAACTAGAGACTCTAATGTACTTATCTTCTTGCTCAGTTGTGCAACGCGGCCTCCCACTTCTTTTTCTACTCTGGTTAGAGCCTGTTTGTGCTGTCCTCTGAAGGGAGTAGTACACACCGGTGTAGGAAATCTTCAATTTCTTAGCAATTTCTCGCATGGAATAGCCTTCATTTCTAAGAACAAGAATAGACTGTCGAGTTTCAGATGAAAGTTCTCTTTTTCTGGCCATTTTGAGCGTTTAATTGACCCCACAAATGTGATGCTCCAGAAACTCAATCTGCTCAAAGAAGTGCCCATCCAACCAATCCAACTTGTGGGAGCTGCTTCTGGAAGCGTGGGGTGCAATTTCTCCAGATTACCTCAACAAATTAACAGCTAGAATGCCAAAGGTCTGCAATGCTGTAATTGCTGCAAATGGAGGATTCTTTGACGAAAGCAAAGTTTGATGTAAAAAAAATCTTATTTCAAATACAAATCATTATTTCTAACCTTGCCAATGTCTTGACTCTATTTTCTATTCATTTCACAACATATGGTGGTGAATAAGTGTGACTTTTCATGGAAAACACAAAATTGTTTGGGTGATCCCAAACTTTTGAACGGTAGTGTATATATATTCATTTATACATGTTTATTCGTGATGTAAACAGCAGTACATCGACGTTTATAATGATAAACAACACATTGCTTGAGTTCCTTGGAGGGTCCAAAGAGGGAAAATAAGGTGTAGTTGTATGGCGCTGACCTGTTTATCAAAAATATAAGCATACTATGATTCAATTTAATATATGGTTATTTATCGCTTGGTTTTCAATGTACTTCTCTGCCATTAAACAGTTTTGACAAAGATCTAAAAACTTTCCTTTTTCCTGTATCAAGTACACATATTCCTACATTAAATAACTGGGGAAAGGACACAAGTTTGACACAGAAATTTGAAATCAGTTACTTTGAAGTAACTGCCAGTCCACAAAACAAAACGGTCTACAAAACAAAATAGTCTGCAAAACGACTGGCTTGTCTGCCATAGATAGTATAGCCAGTTACATTCTCATGCATGTCTAATAGAGCTAACAGCTAATATAGCTAACAGTATTTACCCACTTCGTTAGAGCTAACAGGCAGCAATGAGTGAAATATATCCCATTAATAACTATTGACAGTTGTAATATCGTTATTAACCCCTATAGCAAGGGTTTAACCAAGTTTGCTTTGCTTTCTTTAAAAGTAGCTAGCTAAGCACGATGATGCAGCTCCTGAGCGACACGGCTAACGACTAATTTAGCTAGTTTTCCAGCCGGCTCTCTACTGCTCATCACATTTGCACACACACTCCCATCACAGCAATACAAATTTTAGGATATTCAATCTACTTACCATGTTGACTATGTCGAGATATATCCCTTCCTAGGAGGCGGGTATATGTCTTTTGGTAGTTACGAATCACTGTTAGCCTCCGACAGTGACTACACGATTTAGGGACACAGAAAATCCGACTAGCTTGACTCACGTAGCCTCTCAGTTCCTTGTCGGCGATTGGCTGGATTAGAGAGTGTGGGCGTGAACCGCTATTGCCATAGGCGGGGATGCGCGGCGTGCGGAAGTACGCTGCGGTTGCTGCGCAAAGGTTGGTTGAGGCGTGCTCAAGCGAAACTAGACTCGGTAGTACGAGGCAAACTGATGTATTGCGCTGCGGTTTGGGGCTTCAGGTGATTTGAAACGCTTGCAAATGTCACTTGATACTATTCAGTGTCACACAAAAAAATGTCCCCTTAGCCGTTGCCCATTCATGATATCAACATCTTGCTTCGAAATAGCTCAACCGCCAGCTAAAGAAAAGACTTAATTCCCACTGGAGTGCCACGCCAATCACTCCCGATCTGTCAGTCTAACAGAGACAGTTGTGAGGGTTGCCCAAAAGCCATAAGAAAGACACATTTGTTTCGAGTAGTGACATTCAGTTGTATTTAACCGAAACTTGCCCTACTGTCGTGGGTCCAGTTTCACAGTCTCGTCGATTCCTGCCAGCCCAATACAATCCTGTCTTTCACATCACAAAGAATCCACACAACATAGTGTTTAGAGAACCGGCTCTGGATAAAGCCCGTCTCTTACAGGGGTAGACAAGTCACTTAACATTTGGAAGAACAAAAAAAGATAAAAGCAGTTGTTTTGGGGTTTTTTTTGCCCCCCACCCTTTCTTCTTCTTCTTCTTCCTCTTCTTTTCTTCTCCCTAATTGACCTTTCGCAAAGTCCCGCCCCCCTTGGTTACTGTTGCTATGCCCTTCAAGCGTTTCAGAACTATCCGGGAAGTAGCCGGAAAACACCAAAACGTGAAGGAAGAAATCAGCGTATTCCCAGAGAAAATAAGCGATGTATTTTGGAGTAATTCGTCCTAAATATCATCTCGGGAAAGGCAGAAGAGGCTACAGTATGCGGTGGCGGGATACATTCAGAATATTAAAAGTAAAACCGACCCGCGTGGACTCCGGGCTGCCGGGTGCGACTGTAATGGAGGGTAAAGCTTACCGGTTGCGATCGAAGAATGAGAAACCCCATCAACTAATTCTGAAACACATTGTGGACCAATTGTGCTCTGTGCAGCGACCAGGACACATATCCATATCCGGCTTCCCACCCGCAGACACGGCCAATAGCCTGGGCGCGTAAGATGGCGTCGTTCGACTTCCAACGTACGAGTACTTGCACAAGAACTTCCGGTCTGGTTTGTTGAGAGAAGAGACGGCTTTGTTTTACACTCGCTGTTTGCAGGACCTCCCTAAAATCACGGTCAACGATGTACATCGCATCGTGAGTGCTTCCTCGGTAGCTCAGACGAGCAAAAAAGAAAAGGCGTTTAAGATGTATATTTCGAGCTACATCGACAACTACGAGGGCGAGTAACGGCATCGTTTAACTATGCTAGTGCTAGCTAGCTAGTTGGCAGGGGCGATTAAATGAAACGATACAAATCAGACATACCTGGTGTAAAACCTAATGTCCTCATCGGAACCTGCAAATCGCCTCAGGCTGGATTTGGACTGTAGCTGGACGGTCTCTAGTCGTTCTATTTGTTTCCTCATTGGCTCGTTTTGGGCCAGGGCATCATCCAAAGCGGCAGGAGTAGGAGCCACGTAATAGTTATGCTCTTGCAGGCAGCTGCTGACATCCATCTCATTATCTGAGGAGTCCAGAGCTGGCAGAGGGGCGACAGCAGCACGCTCCCGGCACTCCCACACACCTAGCCGGAGTGCGGGTTTGGAGTACTCATTCCTCGCAAAGAGTGTGGGGGCAGCTGCTTTCCCTGAGCCTCCTTAACACACACCTGTAGCTGGCACAGCGAAATCACCCGGTTCAAAACGCCGACTACACGCTTTTGTACTCTTGGTGACGGTAATGCATCACTAGCCACTTAGCTCGTTCCTCGCAGTTATTAGGGAATGAATGGAAACGTCAAAGAGAATTATATCGCACCGAATTCGCACACTGTGGCACACAACAGTGCTCAGTGGAGCCTGATTCACGGCACTGATACTTGAACGCCCCTTTTTGCCCTGTTTGATTCATTGATTTTTCGGATGAAATTAAGATTTTGGACGGATAAATTAGCAGCTAACCAGTAGGACGTCAGCATCCGGTTGTACCGGAAGTTCTTATGCAAACAGACACACCCGGAAGTTCCGCAATGTGACATTAATGCACCGAGCCTATTGTGTCTGTAGGGACGCCCGGACCAAGCCGGAGGTAACACGGGGGCTTGAACTGGTGAGCTACCCGGACGGCCGCTGAGTTGTTTAAACTATATATATATTATATAACTTTGTTAAAAGAAACACTCAACGATAGGGAAAGTGCTCAATAAATGAGCAAAATAATCCAGTGAGTCAGGTAAATTCTTGCTTATGGCATGAAACAGGCTTGTACTGTCTCATAAAGAATTTACTTGACTCACTGGTATGATGATGATATACATATACCATGCTGCACATAGCTTGGATTATAAAAGAATTTATTATGGTTACCGTTTGAAAACTGTTTATCTAAAGACAACAGCCATGATCAGAGAGGACAGTTGCCATGACGCCTCTACAGCCACATGAAGCCCTGCTGAACAGGATTCAGTTCCATTAGGGGACACAACCTCGTCTCGACACAGTAAAGGAAAAAACGCAGAGAATGGCCCGTTGCACCTCGCCATGCCTTTTCTAGTCATCTATACAATATGATGGAAATTATTTCTGTCTCTATCGCTTCATGAAGTTCTTCTCCAGGGAAGCTGGGGTCCTCTGTATGGAATGGATGTTCCTCTTCACTCTGTCCTCTAAGGAAGAGCTGGATGCGCTTTCTAGCTTCATGTTGCTGCCAGAAGGAAAGATGAGCATTAGTGAATCCGAAAGACAACATAGTGGGATTAAACCAGGGAGAAACATAAGAAAATAAATCATCCAGATGAGTACATGCTTGATTATTTGTCCGTATACTGAACAACACTTACTGGATGAAGCCAGCATGTGGCTCATGCTTGGTAGCTCGTTCTCGCTCTTTTTCCCGTTCATCTTGTCTCTTGTATCTTTTTACATTGTTCTCCCTCTCCTCCTCCCTTTCCTTGGCAAAGTCCATCATCTGCCTCCTCCTATGCTCCAGCTCTTCAGCAGACAGCTGCCTAAAAAGACAAGTCAAAATTACTGTGAAAAACAATGTAATGGGGTCAAATGTATATGCTCTACTGATTTTACACAAGTGTAGTGACTACTGAAGACTGGCTATGTACATAAATACGCAGCCTATGCTGGTAGATGTATGGTAGTCACAGGAATGTCCCAGGTAAGGTATGCTTAAGCATGAAAATGACCTGAGCCCTGCCCACTCTTACTTGGATCTGTGGTTGTTCTGTCTTTGGTAACGGTCCTTCTGTGGACTGGGTGGCCTGGGGTGGCTCCTGCTGTCTGATCTATGTGAGGGTTGGTTTTCCCTATCACTCCTGTGAGGGGAGCGAGAGCGGCTTCTCTCGCGGCGTGCTGAGGATGGGTGATGTCTTCCATCAAGGAGCTGAGAGGGAATAGTAGTAACTAACAGGTCTACTGTCCTCCTGAGAGCTGGAGGACTGAAACTGCACAAGCGTTATCAGAGGATAAACTGATTTTATTTATTTTTTGTTACCTGTAGCCCATAGCCCGGAGCATGCCGCGCATGAGATTTTGTGTCTGCTGGAGATTCCCGTTTTGAATGTGGCCTGAGTAGAATGAATCAAATCAAACTATTAATTACTTTAGAATCATAATTCACCTATCCAAATGATCAGGGTGACTGCACAGAATTATTAACCACTCAGATTCAAGTTAGCGCCATCTGAAGTATAATTCTTGTAACCACAACCTGGAATTGGATTAAGCAGGTATACACAACAGATGGATAGATGACTCAATACATGATTCTTGTTTATTTGGCAATATATCATTTCTGCCTTGGTCAACACCTGACCAAATATATCTGGTTGCATATTTGGGAGAAGTCTAAAATGAACAGACATAAAATAAACAAGGCCCAGCAGAGCCATGTTTAGTGGACAATCGAGATATTGGCCTCAAATTTCTTTATCACCTGTGTTTTTTGTCATCCTCTGCCTCCTCTGAGCTTGAACTGGCGCTCCTCCTTTTATGTTTCTTCTCCTTTTTCCTGTCTCGGTCTCCCCTCTTTTCCTTCTTGTCCTTCTTCCTTTTCTTTTTCTTGTCTTTCTTTTCAAGATTCTGGCGCAGCTGTGGAAGAAAAGATGGATGTTAAAAGGCTAATTCTTGTGACTAAAAATCATCCAAACATGTCTGGGAAGGCTTCCTGGATGTGAAATAACTCGCAGAGACACTTATATCATTAAATAAACAGAAGTTATGCACCAAGGATTTCACCGCATCTAGTCATGTTCTCAGTAGGTGTGGGCTCAGCCTGCCAATGAAAACAACCCTGTTCAATGCTAGGACCAGAAATGTAGGCGAGTTGGAATTATATTTGAATTTGCATAAAAAAATGTCTCAAGTTTTATCCAGCGGCCAGTAAATATTAATAAAACAGGTTTTTCTGTTTTTAAGGAGAATTGGGTGTCAGGGTACATGCAGAGAAGGCAATCTTTCACAAGAATTTATTAGCAAAAGGGGGAAAATAAGAACATGAAACACCGTGCTTCATTTTCAAAAACAGAGTTGGCCACAAAAAAAAAAACCCAACTTATTAACGATACACTTCTGAGATTATTTGGTGTTCACTCTCTTTGGGCAATTTAGATTGTTATTTATATAAATATATCCATTAAAAATGTCAAAATTCCTGCGTTCAATTTCAAAATATGTGTTGGCATGCAAATTTGATTTTGCTGTTGATATTCAAATATAACGTGACAACTCTAAGTGTGGACACCCAACTTTTTCCTTTCTCCACATACAATTGATTGACATGTTGACAACAAATCCAACACTTGACAGGAACATGTGTCAACTGTAAACCCATTGCATCTTATGTAACAACTGTATATTTATTAAAAATGGATCTCAGGGAACGGCCCTACTATGGGAGGAAAATAAGAGCTTGAAAATGCACAGATTTAAGGTTCCTCTCTGGAAATGTCAAGTAAGACGAGATGATAGCAATTATACATACACGTCTGCAGTGTCATGTGGTTAACAGCTAAGATGGCAGCTCCATGCTAATATTTGTTCCATAAATGAACACAGAAAAGGCAGAGCTTTGCACACCCTTGCGGTAATCCTGTTAACGTTGTCAGCAGCAGAACACGGCGGATCTAGAGGAGTAAACCTCGATAATAAATCCTGCTATTCCTATGGGTAGCAGTAGTCCTAGGTGCATTCATCGACAGACTGATGTTATGGACTGCAGGACATCGTGGCTTTGCAGATGATCAATGCATCTCGACAATGGAAAGGCACAAAACCTCCAGTTAGCGGAGAACCATAGAACTGCATGTGGAGTAGCGCCCCATGCTTTAAACAAACGTGCAACCGAAACCCCATTGGGGCATCCTGACAGAGGACCTAGGCAAGGGTGAGGGTTTGCATATCATCATTAGAACTGATTAAAGGAATATCATGTTTTACCTTAACATTCATGGTCGATCACATATAGTATTGTGAAAAATAAAGAATGCAATCGCTCTGCTCTGGCAACGGGTACTGCCAAAGATGCAGCATCTGGCTTAAACACACTAACCCGGCGTTGTTGTGTAAGCACAAATTTGACACGGGATGATACCAGCTAAACATAGGCTTGTTGCACTATTACAGAACTGGCTTGTGGTAGTGGGCTGTGGTTTAGCATTGGCTGGAAGCAAAGAGAGGGAGCAAGGCTCATGGGAGAGCAGATGCAGGTGTGCCAAACTAACAAATGGTGCTTAATGTACCGCAGTGAAGCTAGGTGCTGGACTGACACCGACACCGACACGGACATGGACATGAACACAGGCCACACACAACAAGAGAGAGAAAAAGCAAACTAGACGCCACTCTGAAAACGCAGAGAAAGCGAGGCAGCAGGGGCTCCAGCACCACAGTGTACTGGCCCGTACAGCATGCTGAGTGAGAAAGACACTAAGAGACTTTGTAAATAAAAAAACCTGGGTTCAGTTGAAACTTTCTGGCCTCCATCTCGAACCCTCTGACTGGCAACAGTCTTGCTACATAGCTATTGTTGAGTATTTGCATATTGTAAACAATTTTCTACTAGTAAACCAGAAGCAAGTGGCAAATAACCTGAAAGCATGGAGCAGAACAAGCGGGGCTAAACTATGACAGGTGAAATTAAAAATATTAAACCCCTTATCCAGCCATCTATTCATTATCCAAACCGCTTATCCTACTCAAGATCATGGGGATGCTGGAGCCTATCCCAGCAGTCATTGAGCGGCAGGCGGGGAGACACTCTGGACAGGCCGCCAGACCATCACAGGGCCAGCACACATTCATACCTAGGGACAATTTAGTACGGCCGATTCACCTGACCTACATGTCTTTGGACTGTGGGAGGAAACTGAAGCACCCGGAGGAAACCCACACAGACATGGGGAGAACATGCAAACTCCACACAGAGGATGACCCCCGAGGTTGGACTACCCCGGAGCTCGAACGCAGGACCTTCTTGCTGTGAGGCGACCACGCTAACCACTGCGCCACCGTGCCACCATTTAAGCCACTTATCTATAACATTTGTATTGTTAAAAAGCATCATACCTATTCCAAAGACAACATTGATCTACTTCTGTGTAGCAGAAACTTTGAGCATACAAGCCTTTAAAAAAATATATCTGAAAAACCAAGTTTTAAATTTAACCACTATAATAAACTCCCCAAATGCCCGCAGACAGCTGGAAAATTGCACTTTTCAACTGAGTCGCCCTTTTAACCATGGAGCATATAATTGTTAGTGCTACAGTAATATAATCAATTGCAATACTATTACTTTAGGCCTTTAAATAAAATTGTTTTGATAGCATTTTTGCCATTGTTCAAAAGTAAAAAACAAGAATACATATTTCACAACCTACTCCTTCCCTTTATCGCTTTCACTCATGCACAAAGATCATCGACTACAGAATGAAGCTGCATTACTGTTAAGGTAGACTTTTCCACTTGGATATTGTTTATTTTAAGTTGAAATATTATTGAAAGATGGTATACTTTTAGCAAAGGCTAGTAGCATTGCTATGAAAATAGTGGTAAGGAGGACAAGAACACCAAAAATGGAGAAAATGCAAAAATATATTTCAAGTGTTTTAGTTTCTGTTAATTTAATATATCCAAAAAAAGAAAAGTTTAATAAAAAGCTCCACAAAGTCAGAATCACGTTACCATTTCTTTAATCTTCTTCATTTTAACTGGATTAGTCAAGACTTCTCTCTTTTTTTCCTCCTCTCGTTTCCTGAAAATAAATAAAATGCAATTTATACCGAGACAATACAAGCAAATTCTTCTCTCAAATTCTGTGCATGACTGGAAGACCATGAGATAGGGACAAAAGATAAAAGAAACTAACCTGATTTCAAACAGGGGGTCTTCCCTGATCTTGGCAGCTAGGTCAAGGCTGGAAGCAGGGGTGGTGGGGTTGAAGATGGAACCAGGCAGAAGGCCAGTTTGGGCAGATGGACCACTCTCAGGCTCGTCATATTGATCAGTGATCTGCTTGTCAATGGAACGCCCCATCAGGTACTCATCCCTGGACACCTGACCACCCGGGCCCTGGTACATCCAGTCTAAGCGATCATCTTTCTTCCTGTCACCATGCAAATATTCTCTCTTAGAAATACATGAACAGCAGAAATTCTATGCCTTTTCTTATGAAACACTGACATTAACAAAATCATTACTGATGCCAATGTGTGAGAGGACTCACTTAAGAGTCCCAGTTTCTTGTGCATATTTAGTAATTTCTTCTCGCGCTCGTTCTTCTCTGAGCTCCTTCTGGAGCTCTTCAATCTTCTTCCGCTCAGCCTCGTACTTCTGCTCAGCCTTCCAAACCCGCTCAATATTTTTCATAGTCTGGGGATGCCAGCTCTTTTTCAGATTCTGGTGGAAGTAAAGCAAAAACAATAAACTATTGTGCAGTAATTATATAAAAAAAACACACATTTTATATTCTGAATGCCAGATTTTACCATGCAAATTCACGTTACAATCCTTACTATAGTGATGCATGGTAAGTCAGATCAATTTGTGTATCCCTAAATCAGAGTTATAAGCAACACCCAGCGGAAGTCCAAGTTAACAAAGTTGTAACGTTTGTTGTACATGAAAGAGAAGTCGCCAGTGCTGTTGCATTGGCACTTTCCCCATAGCCAAACTAACAAGACTAGGTCAAAACCTAGTATATGGCTGGACCGTGTATGATTAATGTGCGGAATTATGGTCAATTTTTTACAGTAGAGGCACTGTAAACACCCACTGATGACATAATAGAAAACTGTTTGCACAGCCTCATTCTGAAAGAGCAATGGCCAATGACAAAACTCCAACTTGGCCATCACGGACAACCACCTATGCAGGGCAGGCCCCGCTGTTGCGGTCCAGCCAAAAATAAGGGTTGAACCTGAAAGCTACTATTATCTGTTGGCAAAGGTCTTACAAGGTTCTGACATACACTACATAGCCAAAAGTATGTGGTCACCCAAACATCACACCCATATGTGCTTGTTAAACATCTCATTCCAAAACCATGGGCATTAATATTGAGTTTGCCCCCCCCTTTGCTGGTGTAATAGTCTGTGTTCTTCTGGAAAGGTTTTAGAATACGGCTGTGAGGATTTGCTCCCATTTAGTCACAAGAGCATTAGTGAGGTCGGTCACTGATGTTGGGGAGAAGACCTGGCTCACAGTCATTGTTCCAGTTCATCCTGAAGGTGTCGGATTAGGTTGAGGTCAGGGCTCTGTGCAGGCCAGTCAAGTTCTTCCACACCAAACTCAGCAAACCATGTCTTTATGGACCTTGGTTTGTGCACAGGGGCATTGTCATGCTGAAACAGGAAAGGGCCTTCTGCAAATGGCTGCCACAAATTTGGAAGCACAGAATCATCTAGAATGTATGTATTAAGATTTCTTTTACGGGAACTGAAGGGCATAGCCCAAACCATGAAAAACAATTACAGACCATTATTCCTCCTCCACCAAACTTTACAGTTGGCACTATGCAGTCAGACAGCTAGTGAAGTGTGATTCATCACTTCAGAGAATGCATTTCCACTGCTCCAGAGTCCAGTGGCGGTGTGCTTTACACCACTCCAGCTGATGCTTGGCATTGTGCATGGCGATCTTAGGCTTGTGTGCGGCTGCTTGTCCATTGAAACCCATTTCGTGAAACTCCCAACAAACAGTTCTTGTGCCGATGTTGCTTCCAGAGGCTGTTTGGAACTCGGTAGTGAGCGTTGCAACCAAGGACAGACGATTTTTTACACGCTATGTGCTTCATCACTAAGCGGTGCCATTCTGTGAGCTTGTGAATTCTGCCGCTTCATGGTTGAGCTGTTGTTACTCCCAAGACGTATCCACTTCATAATAGCAGACTTACAGTTGACCAAGGCAGCTCTAGTTCTATGACCAACTGACTTGTTGGAAAGGGGGTTGAAAGTCACCAACTTCTTCAGTATGACCCATTCCACTGCCAATGTTTGACTATAAAGACTGCACGCCTGTATGCTTGATTTTGTGCACCTGATAGCAATGGGTATGGCTAAAATAGCTGAACCTATTCATTAGAAAGGGTGTCCACATACTTTTGGCCATGTAATGTGCCTGTCAGCCGCAACAACTTTGCCTCCTCTTCAAACAAAAGTGGACGACGAGCCTCAAGTTCGGCAGGACGGTAGTGCTAGGCTGTTCCGGCGACATCTGGACACTGCTTGGCGTCCTCCTCATCATATCCTTCATATAGCTTATAATTCTGTTATCCTCTTTCAGTGTTGTATTCTGTAAATTGTGTTTTATTCTGTACACATATCATTCATGGCACGTATGAATGTTATATGTCCAGTCTTTGGAGAGAGGTCCCTCCTCCGTTGCTCTCCCTGAGGTTCCTTCATATTTTTTAGGGAGTTGTATCTTATCCGATGCGAGGGTCTAAGGACAGGATGTTGTGTTGCTGTAAAGCCCACTGAGGCGAATTTGTGTTTCGCGATACCGGGCTATACAAATATAATGGACTTGACTTAAGCTTGAGCGTTTAACTACTTTTGACTAGTTTATTGGAAATGTAAGCGAATCGGGTTCCATAAGAAAACGTAAATTCAGCTAAATTCACCAAGAGATAATAAATTACGGCCAACACAAGCCGAATGGTTAAGTCTTTGGACCATAATATAGCGAATATTTACCAGATCACCGCCTCCCATTTTGATGAACTCGTCGTCTTCTCCCCACAAAGTGAATACGGACAGATCTGTCCCTTAACTAATAAACTAATATAAAGCTACACTTGTTGAACGAAACTGTTGCCACCTATGTTTGTTAACTGAATCGGCTAAAAACAGTAGCCTGTCTGCTAGCTGGCCTGCCGTGTTTGTGTATCCGGTATAGTACTTCCGGTTATCGGTGCGTCCACTTCCGTACAGCGAGCGCAGCGCGCTTCCGTTGGCAACCCTGTATTGTTCAATCTGCTGTGTTTCACTTATCATATCTGATAAGTCCCCAGGACTCCCCTCCCTTTCATTTATGTATTTAATTTTATTTATTTCCCCCTCTTTCTTTTGTTTTATGTGGGATTTTTTTTGTGTGTAAAACTTAAACGTGTCAATAAAAAAGTTTAAAAAAAACATGTCCGCTCAACAGGATGTTACGCTCACTGTAATATGGCAACTAACTAACTTCGCACTGATATAAAACATAATTTTGTACATTATTATTATTGTAGTAATAGTATATTATATTCATAATACATATTATTTTCTGATGGAAATGTAACTTATTAATGTGTATGTTTGCATGCTTTCTGTACATGCTGTGTTACGGTATGTGTGCTTAATCAAACCACTCAGAATAGTTGACAACAAATGGACTATTGTTTATGAACATGTTATAAGCATGTTGTTACCTCTGAAAATGAAGAATGAAACACACATGCAGGATATTGGTGTTTATTTCATAAAAGTATTTTATAGAATAAAGCAAGCAACTACACAGTAATGCTTAAATTATAAAATGCTATCAACAATTACTTTATTACACTTTCTACAGCTACAAAATTAAATGACAACATCAGTAAAAACAGTATTCAATTTTTGCTCTATTGACCATCATAAAAAAAGACCAGCATTAATAAAAATTTATAATATGACGACAACAACCAACAGTAGAAATTATATTAGTCAACTGTCAACATCTGACAAGTATGTAAGAATTTCCTCCCGTTCCTTTAATTCTTTACATAAATACAGTATTTGTGAGCTTCAAATACAAGCCCCCTACCACATCAGTTATAAATCTCTGTCTAACACCTCCGGTGATATACGTATTTTCTAATAGTGTCTAGACTGTAAAACGCTTGACTTGTGTGCTACATAACTAGTGTATTTAACCTTTAGAAGCCACGTCTACTGCTATGTATACCACACGTGTTTCCTTAGCAAACTTTGCTCCTTTGCATCCATTATTTAGATAGACATTTGACAAGAAGACTGCAGAGTCTTTGTATTCATGTCAAATATCCTGGGGGGGGGGGGGGACACAAACATGTTGTGTTTTTTTTTATGATTGCATTTGGTATGATGTAAAAGGCTTCTCAGTTTGAAAAATAGACCACCACAATTGCTGCTGTCGGGAGATTGGCCCTCAATGTGTCCTTTCATAAGAGTTGTAGCTACATCTGTGGGACCCGCAAAAGGTTATAACCCTATCCAGCAGGTGAAGTTTGGGCAGCCACGTCACGAAGCCCTTAAACTCCCATGGCATTAGAATCTCCCTGAAAAGGCAAGACGAGTGTCGAAACAAATATTTTGCTTCAGTCAGTCAATGTCAGTCTGAACACCAATTATATTTTAGTTCACACCCTGAATCTCCACTTGGAATCCCACTTACACTATGCCTCCATGGATTTCCATCATATATATATATATATATATATATATATATATATATATATATATATATATATATATATATATATATATATACATATATATATATATATATATTATATATTCTCAGGCGCGCAGACGTGTCCATGGCTCTGGTCATGACGCATGACGCATGACGCATGGCGCATGGCAGCACCGCCACACAACAGCAACGCTCACTGCCCCTACTTCATGTTTATCTGCCCTTTTTAGACGCTTCCTGTGCCACACCCAATTTTTGCGGCATCTGTCATCAGCAGCACAGGGGTGGCAGATAACATTTGGAAAAAATGTACAAAATGCGTTTTCCAGCGTCTCGTCACAACATGTACAGTTGGCTGCGCATAAAGGTAAAGAGATGTTGGAAAACAAAAACAGCGAGAGTTTGAGACAAACAGGGGGGGGGGGGTTGGGTGAATAAAGTCTCATTATTCTGTTTATGCTGCCTTCAACAACAACAACAACAACAACAACAACAACAACAAAAATTCGTTCACTGACAAGTTAGAGTAGAGACTCCCGAAGATGGACTTTTCTCCACGTTTTCAAGTAGCAGCATGCACGCCACTTGACTTTATTGTAAACATGTTGACAAAGCCACCTTCAGTTTAACAGCAGCAGTGAGATCCCCTGCAGCGAACTTCAGATCCTGTCCCGTTGCCTCTGTGGCTGCCTTGCCAGCGGATGTGAGCAGGGAAAGTCCTCAGACTTGTCCTCCTCGCCTCAGGAAAGACACCTCCTACCTCTGCTCCCTCTGTGCCATAGTTTCTGATAAGTGCGGAACTTGTGTGTCTATGTTGTTGTTTTTTAAAAATATATGTTCTACTTTCTACTCTATTGTAAACCTATGGCACCCCTTTGACGACTGTCGGAGAAGGCCAATAATCAACTGCTAATTAAGAGAACCCCTGCTGAGAGCTAGAGTGACGCAGTTAGCTGGACTGGCCGGTTACACTTGAGACCGAGGGGTCTGTCTCGCATTTCAGTTTAAGCGGCGGCTCTGTGACGTCAGATACATGGGACGACGACTGAGGCGGCGTAGGCGTCTCAAAACCCTTATCCAGTCTTCCTTCTCCGTTGACCCTCTCCTCGTCCTGCGCCGGCGGACACTCGTGAGTGCGCATGTGCTTGGCCAGGTGGTCGTTGCGCATGAACACTCGGGGGCAGAGGGCGCAGCTGAACTTTTTGGCGCCGGTGTGTGTCTGTAGGTGGCGCTGCAGTTCATCAGAGCGAGTGAACCGCTTGCCGCAGAAAAGCCAGTTGCAGACGAATGGCCGGTCGCCGCTGTGCCAGCGGAGGTGAGCCTTCAGATGGGAGGTCTTGGCGTACGCTTTGCCACATCCGGGGATGTGGCAGTTATGCATGTGCTTCCCCCTGCCGTCATCAGTGCCCTGACCCAGCTGTTCAGCATGAACACAGTTGGGGCAGCGACACACGGCCTGGCCAGCCCCTCTGGAGGAGGATCGGCGCTGGGGCTTAGGTCTAGCTGAGGCAGCACTCTCCTGTTGCTCCTCCAGAGAGAACGGCTCCGGCTGCAGCATTTCAGGGGCCATCGGCTCCATCTTGAAGCCGTCCTGGGGGTAGAGGTGAGAGGAGTGGGAGACTGGGGCCAGCTGGGCTGGGGGCAGGGTGCACAGTTGGGATTCAGAGCCATAAGGTGCCAAAGAGGGTTGAAGTCCCATAGAGTTCCCTGCACCCACTGCAGGCAACGGTACACCCTGCCCTGCCTGCAAGTCCATCCAGCTCCCAGGCCCAGTGTGAAGGTCCCACCAGGGGGAGATGTTCATGTCCTCTGAGCTGCCACTAGATGGTGCTGTACGTAGCCAGGGTTCATAAGGGTGAGCCATGAGAGCAGCTGTTGCAGGTGCAAGGTCGAGGATGAGGATTGCGGCTTCAAAGCAAGTTTCTTGGCCTACTGCGTAGAGCGCAGAAAACTACCACATTTTGAAATGGTCACACTGTGGTCGTTTCCTGTCATGAAATTGTCACTCGGTGAAAATCCTACAAAGAGAGAGAGAGAGAAATACAGATTATGGTTTGTTTTACATGAGCCATTCAAGCCCTTCTCAACTGCCCGCAATTTGCCCCCCCCCCAAGAAAAAAGAAAATCAGAGACATTGTTAAAGTGCATGTAAGAACTTGAGAATGAGAGTTCTCGCGTTGTTGCTTTTCCCCACTGCTGAGGAATCGAGGGTCTAAATTCTAACCGGGCCACGCCGCGTTTCACCAGCGCTCGGCCCAGTACCTTTCTACTTACCGCGTCTAAATAACGAACCCCGGGGCGCCGCCATAGCCGAAGAGTTAGAACACATACCACGTGGCCACATGGTTGCAACCATCGACCTTCGTTGCAACCCCCCCCCTCCATTTCCCTGTCTGCCTCCACTATCACTATCTAATAAAGGTGTAAAAAATAGAAACGATAAACAAAATAACCAACCCCAAACAAAGCTCCCTCATTGCCATGGATGCTGCCTGGTAGTGGAGAAGGGGGGGTGGGGGGGTTGGGGGGGGGGGCAAACGTGTCCAGGCAGAAACCTGCCACATGTATCCACTGCCAGGTACTTCCCATGGAGGACAGTCAAAGACAAGCGCAAAGAAAACAACATCATGGGCCCTGTGCAGAGGCAGAGGCGGTGTGGAGGCGGGGAGAGATAAATACTAGTGAGATGGGGGGGGGTGGAGGTGGGGGGGGTGGTAGTGAAGGGGGTGATGACAGGAGAAGAGTTTGGTAAAGGAAGAAGATCCAGGGAGGTATGGCTGCAGGCCAAAGACTATTTGTATGTCTCTTAGGTTTGTGTAGATGAAACTTGGCAGACAGAAGAACCAGTTTTTTTTTTTTTTTATGAATCACACATGATTTACAACAACAGCCCTCCGGGCAAGTCCCAGAGAGAAACCCCATAAAACGCCCTGCCTCTTACACACTGGCGGCAGAGAGCATCATCATTTACAGACTGACGGCATTCAGGAGCCTGAGAACAGAAGTCCAACCATAACAAGAGAACAATTACTTTATGTATATAATTATGGACACACGCTCTGCAACAGCATCCTGTCCCCAACAGATTCCAAGCAGCGGCGGTGCGACGAGCCCGATTCGTCTCGTGCAACCGTCGCCATGAAATAAGATGGCTGGAATTTTTCAAAGGTGACAAATTGCTTGTTAAGACTCTAGACGTCGATGGGTTTTTATGACAAGAAGGTTGCTGCGGCGTAAGTGCTCGGCTGCAATCCTGTCCCGGGCCAAAATAGTCTGTTGACTTTAAGCAAACGAAAACCGCCCATCCTCGAGAATCCACAATTTTCCTTTACTGCAGGAAACAGTAAAAGTAGTCTGGAACTTCAGAGGCTGGTGTCTTCAGATCACAGGGTGTGATACCTTATATCTGAGAGGGTCACCGAAAAACCTAGAGGTCAAGTGTCAGGGGAAGACGCCTTTATGTTCAGAACCATTAAGGTGTAGGACGGCACCGAAAGGGGGCGGGGCTAAGAAGGCCGCCACTGTTTACACAGAAAGGGGGCGGGGCTAAGAAGGCCGACACTGTTTACTCTGGACATCTCAGTTTAGTTGAGCCAGTACAGATGGACAACGGGATTACAAGTGAGGCATTACACTTGCTGCTCAAAGGCTCACTTCAAACCCCGCTCCGATGGACGCTTTTCAGTTGTAATGAAATTGTAAAGCAATTAGTCTGGAATTCCTTAATGAAAGGTGTGGTGTTAGAGGTCAAGCTGATTTATTTCATGTTCCCCTGGAGCCAGAGCCGCTGCTCTGTCATTTTTTGGGAATGCGAGTGGAACCCGTCCTCCCTTTCTGCTCCCCTCCGCTCGCCGACATAACTGTAAACAAATGAAGAGCGTGGCCTCCTCCTCCTCCTCCTCCTCCTCCTCCTCCTCCATTCACAAACGTGCTGCTAAGCGCTCGCGGGTTCCTCAGGGAAACAGCTGGCGTGGGGCCCCGGGGAGCGGCAGGATGGTACAGAATGAAATCTCTGCTTTGGTCATAAAACCTGTCGGACCAAGACCCGGCACAGCCCCTGCTTTACAAGTCTGCCATTGGAAAAAAGGCACAGAGAGGGTGAAGCATTGGGGTGGGGTTTGAGGTGGAGGGGGGGGGGCAACATTTCCACCAGCAATTATTTGACTTGTTTCACTAACATGGTTTTTCCAGCCTCTGTCGTGTTTCGGCGACTCGGATTTTTCAAGCAGTTTTATGGCCTAACTTCATCAGCCCATCACCCACCTCTAGGAACACGGTTGTAGAAATCACTTTGTTAAACCATTAATACTGGGATCTGAACACTCGAAGACTTGGGTCTAATTGCATTTACTAAAGATTCTTGGTGTTTGTCTTACTTTCTTCACAGGTCCAAGCGGACAGGTAAGATCACATAAAGAACATGTAAATAGTGTAATATTGAATCCTGCCCATTTGGTTCCCCAGTCAGTTTAACTCAATCGCTGAGATTTGTTTGTTAATACAATTTGACCCAAATACGTACTCCTCATTTGCACACCCATAATCTCTACCAGTACCCATACACAGTAAAAACCTGAGTGTTAATGGGACTCTGAGAGCGTACGAATGGATCCTTTTGGGTCCATTTTTAAACTCTCAGAGTTGAATTAGCACTCAGGAAGTTAAATTAACACTCAGGATTTTACTGTGTACCAGTACCCATAATCTCTGCCAGTACCCATAATCTGCCAGTACCCATACCAGTACCCATAATCTCTACCAGTACCTATACCAGTACCCATAATCTCTGCCAGTACCCATACCAGTACCCATAATCTCTACCAGTACCTATACCAGTACCCATAATCTCTACCAGTACCCATACCAATACCCAAAATCTCTACTAGTACCCATACCAGTACCCATAACCTCTACCTGTACCCATACCAGTATCCATAATCTCTACCAGTACTTATACCAGTACCCATAATCTCCACCAGTATCCATACCAATACCCATAATCTGTACTAGTACCGATAACAATACCCATAATCTCTACTAGTACCCATACCAGTACCCATAATCTCTACCAGTACCTCATTATAAGAGGGTGATGGATTGCTGTTTCACTGATAAACTGAAAGACACAATGTTACAACGCATGTTACAGTTCGGACAATTATTCGACTGACTTAAAACTACAACAAGACTTGCACAACTAACAGCGAAGTTAGCACCACGTAGAGCGGTTTGCACATAACAGGGTGGAACAGTTTCATATTCCTGCTGTGACGCTGATGTGTACACTAGACCATGAAATATACTGTCCGGCAGATAGTTGTTTACCTGTATCACATCTTTATTCCCGGGTTTTTATCCTCCAAACCCATCCCAGTGGAAATAATGGAAAATGTTCATTTTGCCTACCAGAATCAGATTTACCACACTAATCATCAAAAACTACTGTAGCGCTCCAAATACCGAGGCTTTGTAAAAAAATGTTACGCCGGCTTTTGCAAAACTGTTTTTCTGACGCATGTAAAATTCCACGACGGAAAAGACCTTTTTTCAAAACACAGCAACATATATCAGCGTATCATGTAGTCATCTGCGGTTTTAAAGTGTCAGGTGATGAATTGAGCTGACACAAGTACAGCAATATGAATGAAACCCATTCTATGAATGCAAACGTAACGAATATAAATCAATGTAATGAGGATGATTAATTCAACAAATATTTTAGTTTTTGTACTTATCAAAGTAGGGGTTTTTTTGTGTGCTTCAGTTTAAATGTTGGTTCTGTTTCTCGTGAAATCCTTTCGCCGTCCTACATTTTTTTCCGTTTTGACCTCTGACAATTACACGAGGAGCCAAAGGCCTGGTAGCAGAGCTGACAGGTCTGCTGCCACCTCGGCCCGCACATCAGCTGGGTTCAGGGACGGCGTTTATCGTGTGTGGAGCGGCAAGGAGGGGGAAAGGATCACAAATGGACGGGAGTGTCGAGGAGGCGCGTGTCCCGTCCGTCTTCTAGACCTGATGCGGCTCAGCGTGAGCAGTCGTGGCTTGTGTAACCTTCTCCTCGCCACCACAGTCGTGCCCCGGGTCAAGCGACTGAAAAGTTTTGATTTAAAGGTCAATAAGCCGTCCTCCGTGTCGTGCCCTGTGGACCAGATTGCACCACCTAGCTACATGCTAAACTTTAAAACTTGCCAGTAAAACCACATTAGCTTGTCATCACTAGAGAAAAGCGGATGGGCACTTTCACGTTTAACACCAACGCCAGACGGATGGCGACGAGATGTTGAATAGCTCTGTAAAGCGGCCAACGTGGGGGGGTGGGGGGGTGGATTTTAGTTGGCTATAACCAATTTAACCTCCAAAATGACACGCAGAACAAGCAGGGAAACTCAAATGAGGCAGGCTTTGTCTAGCCGGTCTCTTCTGCGAGAAAAAGGTTGCGGGGATCCAGTTTATGAATGACCTCAGTCATTTCCCTCCGAGAGAAAAGACGACGGCGCACGTCTGTCAGTCCACCTGACATGAAATCCCCACTCGTCTGGTATGAGCAACACCCCGAGATGGACTGCGATGATAACAGAGCCGACGGAGCTAAACGAGGGGGAAAATAAATAGATAAGGGAAGTCACACTTTACCTGCCGGTGCTGTTTGTCAGTGGGAATTCAGCCGGAGGCAGCAGTTATGTTGTCGAGAGGGGGAGAAGAAGAAAAAGTTGGACGCGGCTCAGGTAAGTATGACAGCTGAGTCTTCTCGTCAAAACGTAGACACGGAGAGATAAAGTCCTCATATTTTACTTGCTTCTCAGTGGCCAGGGTGCATCCAGCTGGGCCCGCGGGTAGGGCTGCGTAGTGTGCAGCAGACTCTGGTTAGTGACACACTGGATCATCGGCTGGCTGTCTTCACTTCTGCCGGAGCTCCTCCCTGCTCCTGCTGTCAGCCTCTGCCCTCTGTGGGAGGTGGAGAGGGAGCTGTTCGCTTTGAGGGGGGAAATGCCAAAATCAATTGGTGGATCTTGTCTCTGCCGTCGTGGGATATTGCGGCCTATGGCCACACTTTTAGGACGTATAGAAAGTCGACACACAGGAAATGGAAAACATGGCTAAAACAAGGAGCGCTGACTACCAGAGTCAGAAACACTTTATTTGTCGTTTTATTTCATGCACTTGTGCGCATGAAATGAAACGAAACATCGTTTCCCCCCCAGCCCACAGCAGTGCAACACAAAGACAAAAACACATCCAAAAACTACAAGAACACATATATTCAAAGTAACACATATATCTAAACTAAGCAAAACAAAAAAAAATCACTGTCCAGGAGAACGAACGCCAGCCAGGATGACTATCGGGACTGCCGGTCTGCATGGGCTAGCAGTTAGCTTAGCCTGTCCCGCTTCTGCGTCCTGTCAGACCGTCCTCTGTGTTACCTCTTCGGGCACAGCTCCAGGCAGGGCCGTGG
The DNA here is from genome assembly GCF_029633865.1 of Lampris incognitus. Lineage (NCBI taxonomy): Eukaryota > Metazoa > Chordata > Actinopteri > Lampriformes > Lampridae > Lampris > Lampris incognitus. Next base: position 55,337,730 of record NC_079215.1, on the reverse strand, counting down.
TCCCTGGGCCCACAGGATGCAGCAGACCAAGCTCTCTTCCCTGTCAGACCATCCCCGGTGCCCCCTCCTCAGGCGCAGCGCCGGTCAGGGTCGCGGCCCCTGGGCCCATAGGATGCAAAAGACCAGGCTCCCTCAGTCGATCCAGCGCCAGCTCTCCTAGCCAGACACCTTCGACACACCTCCTCGCAACTCCACATGACGACACTAAAAACACAGTCAAGGCTAGGCGAGGCCACCACCAGACCGCCCTCGGCGTTATCAGAACTGCCGGTCTGCGTGGGCTAGCAGTTAGCATAGCCTGTCCCGCTTCTGCGTCCTGTCAGACCGTCCTCTTGTGTTAGCTGTTCGGGCACAGCTCCAGGCAGGGCCGTGGTCCCTGGGCCCACAGGATGCAGCAGACCAAGCTCTCCCAGCCATCAAACGAAGACCAACTTAAACGCAGACGTGGACAAAAACACTGCCATGATGCGTGACGACAGATATACAGGCCACAGTGCTGTGAGACGGGATTGCATTTGGTTGTTGATTCCTTCAACAATTGTGCCGCAACTTAAACAGGTGGAGTAGTCATAACTTCATAACTGGGTGACTCTAGCCAGTGGATCAGATGGTTGAGAGCTGGAAATCCTATGATTGCTTCATGCACCTGAGCTCAGAGGTGGTTTGGCCTCAGCCAACGAATCTCAAGATCACACTGTCTAGAAAAACAGTTATGTATCAACCACATCTCCTCTGTGAAGAGGTTACCTGCATAAACCTTCACGTTCTCCGTAACACGCTAAAAGGTTCCTTCTTAATCGGTACTAGAATCACCCGGCCCGCTTTCTTTGAATTTACTCATCCTATAGTCTGGTACTTCTCGCAAAATGGTGAAATAGTGAAATACATATGTATGTATGTATGTGTGAGGAATGAGTGAAAGGACAATGCATAGTAACACACTTCTCATTGCACAATAGAAATCTTAAAAACTGTATTACAGCACGTGGTGAACTCTTTCCAGATCTTAACTGTGGTACTGTATCAAATGATGATGTAGAACAACACCCGTGTATGCTCATGTCCTATTTAATAGTTTATCAGCGTCTTCCCTTGAGTTGTTTTTTTTTTTATTTTGTCTCGGAGCTGAGTTAATTCCTTTCCTGTCGCAGCATGTTGGTGGAGCAGCTTCAAATCAACTGACAAACACCGACCACAGACACACCGGCGGGAAGTGGGTTCATAATATCTCTACACCTCTCTCTCTCTGAAGCAGCACTTTTTTTAAATGCTGAGCTCAGACTGCTTAGGCTACACCAATGTCCATACGGGCCACATTTATAAGCAGCTCCACAGATATGGACGAAATAATCATTGTTGGTGAGTTTCTGTAGGCCGGCTGCATCACCCCCCATGGACACACAGGTTCTGAAGAAATCAGTTTACGTGAGGATTAGTTTCCATTTCTACTGTCATTGCTCCCCATGGCACTATATACAGTCCAGTATAAACACCCTGCTTGACCAGCACATATGGGAGACTTCTAAACTACTTACAAGTAGTCATCACAAAGGCGGTTAAGATTTTACACAAAATTTTACTACTTTTTTGCAGTGTTACGTTGCACAATGAAATATAACAATTGGCACATGCACTCCTCCCCTGGCAAAATTATAGCTGGTTGAAAAGGGAACCAGAAATCCGTAAGCCTTTGCTAACAAAATAACACTAAAGAGGACATTTTCTTGCAACAAAGGTGGGACGTTGTAGCGTTTTGAAGTGTTGAAATGTTCTTTAAAGTTTGATGCTACTATACAATTTATGTTTTCTTATCTTATCTTATCTGATCTGATCTGATCTGATCTGATCTGATCTGATCTTATCTTATCTTATCTTGTCTTATCCGTAGCAATGTACCGTACATGTGGACATAGAAGAAATCAAGCTGCTGAATTGAGGACCACACACCCACTCTAAATGGTGTTTACCGATGCCTTTGAATAGTGGTGGATATTTCCTCATGGGTACAGTGCCGCGCAGTCTAAAGAGAATGTTTAATAACATTTAATTACAGTGCAGTTACAAGTGGAGGGCTTACAAATTCTGCTTGTTTTTAATCTGCTTTGACGACTTGTTTGACAATATTTTATGTCAGCGGTGTGCATCTAAATTGTTTGCTTGTGTTGTGGTCCCTCAAAAATCTTCCAAGTTACAGTAAATAAAATAAAAATATCTGACTGTGGCTATAACCATGTGAGTTTCTATGAGATGAATTCACTCAGCTAGCCAGCCAGCCACAGACCTGTAATTCTGACCTCTGACCTTTCAGCAGCAGCCTCTAGTTGGCCGTCTATCACACTATACTCATCAAACTAAACTGGCCCATCAATACAACTCTCTTCAATTTTATGGACACAGCCATACATCAGCCCCAGTTGGGACAAGTATATAGTAAGAGTCCTTGGCTTAGACTCCTAATGCTATACAAGCCAGCTACCTCGGATATGAATGAGAATAACATTAACAGAGTCATACCGGCTCGGACGTCGCCCGGGTTAACAAGGTCCATGTCAGGTGTTGGGGAACCGGGGCAACCTGATGAGAAATGGACTACTGGAACAAGGCATTTATGGACAGGGGCCGAGAACCTGGATTTGATGGAATGCTTCTATAATGGCAGACCCTTGGAGAGGGACTAATATGAAGTGAATGTGGGAACTGTGGACCAGTAGGAGACCTACTTCCACACTGACTCAGAAGCAGCTGGTGACTTAATGCTCAAACATCAATAGAAGGAAGCTACTGTCACAACTTGAGATGGAGAGGCTCCAACAGGATGACTATATAGTTCTAGTTCAGCGCCCTGAATGGCCACCAAGTAGGCAGGAGATACATGAGGACAGACCCCAACCAGCTGAAACAATCCTACCAGCCATGTCAACTGAAGCTGCTGAGGTTCAAATGAGAATCATGGCCAGACTAAAGACATGACTCAGTGACAAAGTGCCATAACGAAGCCTGCTTGCAGATGTGAACACAGCCTTACGCAACATATCCTGCCACCATAACAGAGACCAATAAGCTTGTATATGCCACTGCAACCATAATCCTAGAGATTCTTGGGTACAGGGTTAAAAACACAGGTCACCAACAGTACCCTCCATGGAAGAGAAGGCTGGAAGCCAAGATCAAAGCAGCATGGAGGGATGTTAGCCAGTTAACAGAGGTGCAGAAAGGTGTGATGAAAGACAGGCCCCGGTTGAAGAAGTACAGCAAGCTGTCCATAAGTGAGGCCCTGGAAACTGCCAAAAAAAAAGAAAAAAAAGGCTCACAGCTCTGGCCACCAGGCAGAAGAGATACACTAGAGAAGTAGAAGCCAAAAGAATCAACGGCCTGTTCCTCAAGAAACCTCCAAAGTGTACTCCCAACCGCAGAGTAACAGGGGGAAAACATCAGATCCACCCAGAGCCAGTGTCGGCGCCAGAACAAATCTGACGGCCGGGCCTACGGTTTTCACGGGGGAGGGGGGGGGCATGAGCATTAGGGCTGTCAAATTTACATTCTGTATTTGAATATTCTTCGAGTGTGAATTTCTTTTATTAATTATTTGCTAAATTAACCTTCGAATGTGCGCTTAGAATCCTTACTCGTGCTCATGGCGCCTACGCTTCCGATCGCTCCATCCCACTTCTGACACCAATGTAGTGAATTCGGGGGGCAGCCCGGGAACCGCCACAGCCGGGACGCGAACCCGAATTCACTACATTGGTGTCAGAAGTGGGATGGAGCGACCGTAAGGCCATCGGAAGCGTAGACGCCCTGAGCAGATCGCGTGAGCTTACTCGCAGCAAACAGCCCACTACAACAACACACTGATATGCTCGCTGCACTGCGTCACAGTAGGCTACTAAATGGCTAAGCCCAAAGAACCTCGAATCAAAGAAAAAGGTGGTGTGTAAGCAGTGGCGCCCCCAGAAATGTTTCGTAGGGGTGGCCAAATGGGGCCACTGAAAATCTTGGGGGGGGGGCACACCAAAACCAAAAGCCATGACTGAATTTCGGGAATTCCATGATGCTGCTGTAGTATACTGTATAGCCTAGTGGAAAACTGTCAATATGAGAGTTAAGAAAAATATACATTATTGATTTAAATGAACAGTACCTAATGTAAAATATCAGATAGAAGCATATTCTGCATAATCAGAAGCATATTCTGCATATGCGACAGCGAGGGGGCCAGGGATAGTATCAGGGTGGCTGGCCACCCCTTGGGGGCGCCGCTGTGTGTAAGGTATGCCACTGTTGAGCAAGTGTAACACTCCACAACTAAGTTACGAATTTAAAGCAACGTCTTCAAACTAAGCACCCGTCAGAATTCGCGCAGACCTGTGACGAGGCGCCTGCTTCAAAACAGCCACGCCTGACAGCGTGTTCCCCACAATACTGTAGCGAATTCGGGGGACAACGCAACCACAGGAACTGCCGCGGCCGGGACGCGAACCCGTATCGCCCGCACCGCAGGTGGCGTCGCTAACCGCTCGACTAAAGGGTCAGACCCGCCAGCCAGCGGCCAGCGTGTCGTCTTATCCATTTTTTCCAATGCTGGGGAACGTCGTTAACAAACAACGTGCAGCACTCGCCTCTGACCAAGTAAACCGCCTTGTATTTTTAGCAAACCATCTCTAAAATAGTCATGCGAGCTGCGAAGTTGTCAAACTCGAATGGGCGTTTTTCCTTTAACGTGAATGCTGTGGCCATTTGCGCTAACAAACGAGCGTCTTTTACCCTTGTGCAAGCGTTCTAAAATCACGTGGTTTGGGTTGTCATTGCCAAGATCATCAGGGGCCTGCTCTGGCAACAGTCCCGGCGCCAGAGCAGCAGAAGCAGCCGATGGGGAATGGAGGGGAGGGGGTGGTTGATAGGCTCCACTTGACCAACAGCAGTCGCTGAGGTGTTAACGGCACTATCTTGGCTTGTTGCACCGCCTCGGCCCCAACTGTTTTCTGGGGTGTTGTTGCAGCATCTGTCCTTTCTCTTTCTGCTGGTGTAGACTTGTTGTTTGGACCACGACAAAGCCACTTTCTTATATCCATCATGATTTTACAGTTAGCTAGCTAGCCCAGTCGATTTTGCCACGTTTTTAAAGTATCCCTTTCCTGTGTGTCACACGCAATTGCCACCTGAAGGGACAAAATCACGCACTGATGTTCCGCTCCGGTGTCCTGCTAACCCCGCTCCTCCACAAACACGAAATTTAAGCATTTTATTTCATTGATTATTATTATTATTGATTATGTATTTAAATGTGATATGTGCATTAATTAATTTTAATTTTTACATGATGTTTAAGTACTAATTTTCACATCATCACTGGGTAATTGGTGGGGGGGGCACAACTTTCATTTGGGGGGGCGAGGCCCGGCCAATGCCCCCCCGTAGCGCCGACACTGCCCAGAGCAGAGTCTGGGTGATACTGCAAGGATGTATGGGAAAAGGAGGCGTCACGCAATACTAATGCCCAGTGGCTGGTGGACCTAAGAGTAGACCACAGCAATATCCCAGAACAAGAAGCAGTTATCATCACAGTGGCCAACATCCAACGACGAGTCTCAAACATGAAGAGCTGGACAGCACCAGGCCCTGACAAGATTCATACCTAACGGTTGAACAAGCTAACAGCACTCCATGAACACCTGGCAACACAGATGAACCAGTTGATAACATCAGGGTCTCACCCTGACTGCCTCACACAGGGGAGAACAATACTGATCATGAAGGAACCCCACAAGAGCACAACAACGTCAAACAACCGGCCGATAACCTGCATTTCCACAACATGGAAGATCCTGCCAGGCATCATAGCAGCTAAGCTGAATGGATACATGAATCAATACATGAGTGAAACTCAGAAAGGAATGGGGGAACAACACCAGAGGGTCAAAGCATCTGCTACTGGTTGATAGAGCAGTCACCCAAGACTCTAAGACCAGACAGGCCAAGCTGGACATGCCTGGATTGACTACAAGAAAGCTTACGTTTCAATGCACCACACCTGGTTAACGGAGTGCTTGGCACTATACAAAGCCAACAGGACACTAATAGCATTCATCAAGACCTCAATGTGGCAGTGAAAAACAACACCAGAGGCCAACTCAAAGACAATCACACAGGTAACCATCAAATGTGGCATATACCAAGGTAATGTATTGTCCCCACTGCTGTTCTGCATAGGCCCGAACCCCCTCAGTCAGATCATTCCAAAGAGTGGATATGGATACAGGTTCAGAAGTGGAGTTACCATCAGCCACCTCCTATACATGGATGACATCAAGCTGTATGCCAGGAATGAGTGAAACATTGACTCACTAACCCATCTCACCAGGAGCTACAGTGATGACATCAAGATGTCATTCAAGTGTGGTCGAATGGTGGCAAAAAGAGAAAAAGTGGTGAGCACTGAAGGGGTTGAATTACCAGATGGCAGGATAGCAGACATACAGAACAGTTAAAAGTACCTGGGTATTCCACGGGCAAATGGAAGCCACGAGGAGACAGCAAGGAGGTCAGCTACAGCCAAATACCTCCAGAGAGTGAGGCAGGTCTTGAGGAGCCAGCTCAATGAGAAGAATAAGATCCAAGCCATCAACACATATGCTCTACCAGTCATCAAATACCCAGCTGGAATAATATGCTGGCCAAAGGAGGAGATAAAGACCACAGATACCAGGACACAGAAACCCCTCACAATGCACGGGGGGCTTCCACCTGAAGTCCAGCATCCTGAGACCATAGGATAAGCAAAAAGATGGGGGCCAAGGGTTGGTGAGTGTCAGGGCCACTATCCAAGATGAAACAAAGAACATCCATGAGTACTTCATAAAGTGGGCTTCCCAGGATGAACTGCTGAGTGAGTAACTCAGGCAGCAAAAGACAGCAAGTGCAGAGGAAGAAATAGAGGCGGTATCATGGAGGCTCGAGCCCCTCCATTGGATGTACTATCGACCGATAGAAGACGTAGCTGATATCGAGAAATCCTACCAGTGGCTAGAAAGGCTGGACTGAAGGACAGCACAGAGACTGATCATAGCAGCACAAGAACAGGCACTAAGGACCAGTTCGGTTGAGGCAGGGGTCTACGACACCAGACAAGACCCAAGACGCAGGCTGTGCAAAGACTCCCCTGAGACAGTCCAGCACTTAGTAGCAGGGTATAAAATGCTAGCTGGGAAAGCATACACTGAAAGGCACAACCAAGTGGCTGGGATAGTGTACAGGAATATCTGTACTGAATATGGACTGGAAGTCCCCAAGTCCAAATGGGAGACACTGCCGAAGGCGGTTGAGAATGACAGCGCTAAGATCCTGTGGGACATCAAGTCCAGACGGACAAGCAGGTGCTGGCTAACCAACCAGACCTTGTGGTGGTCGACAAGGAACAGAAGACCCGCAGTAGTGATTGATGTGGCATTCCCGAGCGATGGCAACACCAGGAAGAAAGAGCATGAGAATCTAGAGAAATACCAAGGATTGAGGGAAGAACTAGATTGGATGTGGAAGGTCAAATCCACAGTAGTGCCAGTGGTAATAGGAGCACTAGGGCCTGTGACCCCCAAACTAGGAGAGTGGCTCCAGCAGATTCCAGGAACAACATCTGAGGTCTCTGTCCAGAAGAGTGCAGTCCTAGGAACAGCTAAGATACTGTGCCTCTGGTAGAAGACCTGAACTTGAGGAAGACACACAACACCTGAAAAAGGGTGAGGGAGATGCGTGTGTGTGTGTGTGTTGTTGTTGAAGTTGGGATTTGATGTTGTGAGGCCTGAGCCCATGTGGTATCGACTGAGCTACCTGGGCGCCCTGAGCAATGTATATATTTACCCACTGAGGGTCTTGGTCTTTGTATCCTTTGAAGTGTGTTTGTGTTTGAGTGCACACCCTGACCGCACTGTATCGCAGCTTATAGACGTCCACAATCATCCACAGGTGTCGGAAACGGATCGCACGAGCACTTCCACTTGATCGACTTGGTTCCTTTAAAGGGCAAAAAAGGGCAAAACAGGAATTTACATCGATGACATCATCCACCTTTGTACAACCTCAGCTTTTTTTCTTCTTCTTCTCTCCGTTCAGCTGAAAGGCCTCTGTCGAAGGCCTATTACTGGTCGGGTTTTGTGTAGTCCCACGGGAAGCACCGCTGTCGCAGACAAATCCCCGCTGCCAACACGCCAGCCAGCAGAGAGCTAGGCCGGCTAAACCCTCACTTCCCCTCGGGAGGGGCCCAAAAAAACCAGAAACCCAAAGTAAACAGTAAGCGCCTAGCCGTCAACTTCCTTATCCTTGTTAATTATTCAAAATCCCAGAGGCGGGACCAGGCTACAGTTGTCTTCTGAGTCACTTTTTTTTGTGCTTTTTTTCTCATGCAGGCACTCACTCACCACAACCCCCCCTCCCTCCCTCCCTCCTCCCCCCTCTCCTTCCCCTTTCAACTTCAAACCCAGTCATTTCTTGCAAGCTGCGCTTTGATTGCGCCAAACACCTGTATTTTCAGGGAGAGACTTCCTCGCGAGCCCCCGCCTCCCATCTTTGATTGTTAAACAGCAGTGGCGCCGTCATTACTGTCTGTGGGACAGCTTCCCCTCCCATCTTCCACCTCCTCCTTTTAACCGGAACTTTAATTGCTCCCGAGAGAATTTGGACAAGTTCTTGTTTTCTCTCCTTTTCTGAAATTGTTTTGTTTTTTTGTTGTTTCTTTTTTGGAAGACGTTTGTAAATCGAGGGACAGAGCAGGGCCCGTGAGGGGTCCTCGTACCTCCGGAGACGGGGTTTGAAGCCCCGAAACGCTCCTTCTTGGCTGTCGACGACTCAAGACACGCACGGCGGAGGTGTCGCCGGTTTCCCTACGCAGGCGAAGCCATCACGTGGGGGCGGAAATATGCTCTAATGCAAGCTGCGACAACACTTGCAGTGGTGACTATGACCTATGACCTTTAGGCTCAATGTAGACAGCCCCCTCACCAAGCATAGATAATACTCATATATATATATATATATGTGTATATATATATATATATATATATACACACACACACACACACACACACACACACACACACACACACACACACTATTTTCCCTGCCCACCAGTGGTACTTTAAGAAGACAGGCAGACAGACAAACACACACAAACACACACACGCACACAAACATACACTTTTTGCAGACAGGCGGACAAGCGCACACGCATACACACACACACACGAACAAAAACGCACACATTGTCTCCCATTCAAAAGTAACATCCCAGTGAAGCAGGCAGACAAACAGGTAGACCAAGTGATACACCACACACACACACACACACGCACGCACACACATCCGCCCGCATTAACACATCCACCTTTGCAGCAGTAATACCATGCTTTATTAGGCTGCCTCTATTACCACCCTGCCTCTTCCTCAGATTAATGTCCTCTGGGCTCGCCACCACCTGTTTCTATCCCTTAACACCCCTCATCTTCCTCCGGCCAGCCCACCGCTTCCCATGGCAGCCACGCAGACTGGGCCTCAGTGCCCCACTCCTCTGTGTCTGTGAGACAGCTTTAAGGCTCCGCAGCTTAGCAGCCAAGGGGCTGATGTGTGTGTGTGTGTGTGTGTGTGTGTGTGTGTGTGTGTGTGTGTGTGGTGTTACTGGTGTTAAGCAATATCTAAACCCACTTGGATTTCCGGCATAATAATCCCCCCCCCACAAGAAAAGACCCAGACAAAAGTGTTATTCTACATATCATTTATATCACATGTAAATCCATCAGAGGCCTTTTTTTACACTTCTTTCCGCGTCTGACAGCTGTTCTCTTCTTTCACGCGTAGAAATTGTATACTGACCTTGGCTGCTCCATTGAAAATGCATTGTGGTCATGTCAAAGTATGTTTGTAGAGAGTTTTTTTTTTATTTTAAAAGTTTTTAAAATTTACAAATGTTTCAACATTTTTTAAAGAACCTTTTTACAATGTTTTGCTTTATTAGCGTGGGTTAACTTTGCAGTGGAGGGTCGTGGATGTTGTTTTTTTGTCATTTTTATTTTTTTGACATTTTAAAATGTTTTTAAAATTAAAAAATGTTTAAAAAAATTGTTTTTTTAATATTTTTAAAATGTTTTGCTTTATTAACATGAGTTGACTTTGCTGTGGAGGGTTGTTTTTTGTATATATATTTTTAAATTGTATAAAAAAAATTACATTTTAAAATATTTTTAAGATTTAACAATGTTTTTTTTTTATTTAAAACATTTTTTAAAATGTTTTGCTTTATTAGCGTGAGCTGACATTGCTGTGGAGGGTTGTTTTTTGCATATATTTTTAAATTGTATAAAAAAAATTACATTTTAAAATATTTTTAAGATTTAACAATGTTTTTTTTTTATTTAAAACATTTTTTAAAATGTTTTGCTTTATTAGCGTGAGCTGCCATTGCTGTGGAGGGTTGCTTTTTTGTAATTTTTTAAACTTGTTTTTCAAAATTTTTAACAGTTTAACAATGTTTTTTTTAAATTTAAAACATTTTTTAAAATGTTTTGCTTTATTAGCGTGAGCTGACTTTGCTGTGGAGGGTTGTTTTTTGTAATTTTTTTAAACTTGTTTTTCAAATTTTTTAACAGTTTAAAATGTTTTTAAAATGTAAAAAAATGTTTAAAAAATTTTTTTAAAAACATTTTTAAAATGTTTTGCTTTATTAGCGTGAGTTGACGGTGCTGTGGAGGGTTAGCTGCAGGATGCCGGCTACGTGGAACAGTGTTTCAGTGGCAGTTAAAGCTGCAAAGAAATGTTGTATTTTTGCTGTTTAACCAGTAGTGTCCTTTCGGTGAGTTTAATGTGCCCCCGCTCCCTGCTGAGTGTCTGATTGATGAGTGATTTAATGTACGACTGTCTCGACATTGTTTGCTCACTTTTGACCTGTCTGTTTACTTCCAATCTGTGTGTCCTTGTGTGTGTGTGTGTGTGTGTGTGTGTGTGTGTGTGTGTGTGTGTGTGTGTGTGTGTGTGTGCGTGCAAGGTCTTACTGGGTGTGTCGGTGCCTGGCTCAGGTGGGTGTTTACTTCTTATGGCACTCTGACTGTTTGTGTCTCAGGGCAGACAGGATGTGCAATGGTTGTCAGCACGTTGCAGGAGATGAAAGGCCAGAGGGGGTGTAGAAGTAGCCAAGTGCCGTTCTGGTAACGCGCTGTCTATTCAAGACTTCTTTTCTTTTTTTTTTGTGGAAGAATCCAGAGCCTCTTGCCTTGAGCACTGCAAGTGTGCTGCAATGTACAACAAGGGAATAACAATCACTACAGCACTTTGACGTCCTCTCACCGAAACAACTCAACACCCCTTACAAATCTGGGCATAGCTGAGCACTCACGGGTCCAGGTGCTCAACAGGTTTTTTTGGCCCAGACAAAGCCAAAGTGTCTTGAACCACACTGGCGCTCTTACCCTCTCTGTGCTGCACCACTGGAAACTGCTATTTACATCAACAGTGTAGGAGAATGACTTCTTGTTGCCACTGTCTGCAACATGTTCAGGCTCAGGCCAGCTACTGGACAGCAAGCCTCGGAGCTGATGGTAATTTCGAGTCTTGCTCAAGGGCAGGACAGCTAATTCATACTGTCATTGTGCTGTAGTTTTGACACTGTCTGACATGCCAAGGACGGAGGGGGCTTGTGCAGTTACTCTGCAATGCTGTCGGGCAGGTTCACATCACTGTTATTTGTGTGTCTGCAACTACTATATCCACAACAATGACACTGGTTCAGCACGGCCGAAGGCGCCAGATGTTCGACGAACCTCTGTCTGTGTAATATGGCAACAGGACATTGGACACTAAGTTGTGGAATTATTTTGAGGTTTAAAGTAGAAATGAGAAAAGGTTTGTCAGCTATTGCAACGTTAAAGAACAGTAAGTGAGTTTACGTAGTAATAATAATAATGGTTAAAAACCATTTGTACCGCTCATGTGTCCTATAGATAGATAGATAGATAGATAGATAGATAGATAGATAGATAGATAGATAGATAGATAGATAGATAGATAGATAGATAGATAGATAGATAGATAGATAGATAGATAGATAGATAGATAGATAGATAGATAGATAGATAGATAGATAGATAGATAGATAGATAGATAGATAGATAGATAGATAGATAGATAGATAGATAGATCACGCTCATGCCCTTAGAAGACTGTAGAAAATCAAAATGACAATGGAAGGTCAACATGTCTGAATTAGCACATAACACCCTTAAAATCCAAATGTTAATTTACCAGTAGGCAGTTAAGGAGGAAGGATCAGTATACTTCTCTGAACTAATATCAAGAAATAATCACAATCCTTAAGTTCTCTTCGGGGTAATTGATTCTTTTATTAATGGTCCCTGCGCTTCCCTTTTTGAACCTGATGTTGAGTTGTTCGAAACACTTCTCACTCATTTTGTAAATAAGGTGAAGAATATCAGGTCTCAAAACCCAACCAGGCTTTTGCATTTCTCCCATTCCCCACCCTTCTCCACATCCACTTCACCCTCCTACCCTCTGGCAGGAGGTACCGGAGCATCCGTGCTGCCTCCACCAGACTATGTAACAGTTTCATTCCTCAGGCTGTGAGGTTCCTCAACAGCCTGGACACTTAGACCTTCCACAAAATGACTTTTTGACCTTCTTACTCACTGCCCGTGTCAGGTGTGCTTGTGATGTTTAGGCCTGTGAAGTAATCTTTGTTTTTATTGCACTTTTTGTTTTTAATATCTATTGTGTGTTATTTGTTTTTATGTGACATTGTGGTCCTTGTGAAATGTAATTTCGCTCCCTTGTATGTATGAGACATGCATATGAGGCAATGACAATAAAAGCAATCTAAGTCTAAGTTAATTCTGCCTCTTTTACCCAGTTTCGACCGATTATACTTTCAGTGTTGGAGAGGACAGTCTCCAATATGAACTCCTCTTCCTGCATCTTAGACATCATTTCCACTAAGCTGCTCAAGGAGGTATTTTCAACTATCAGCCCCATGCAAATTCTTCATAATTCTCTTGCCTCTGGTTCGTTTCCAGACAGTTTTAAGCATGCCGTTTTTCACTCATTGCTGAAGAAACCTAATTTTGATCCCCTGTCCCTAAGTAAGTACAGACAAATCTCCAAATTGTCTTTTCTATCTAGGGTTCTGGAGAGAGTAATTTCTTCTCAATTGATTTCTTTCATGAACACTAATACTGTTTTTAATAGTTTCCAGTTTGCTTTTAGAGCACTTCATAGTACCGAGACAGCTCTAGTTAAGGTCACTAATGACCTACTGCTGACTGCAGATAGAGGTGACTGCTTGATTTTAGTTCGTTTAGACTGATCACAACATCCTCTTACATCGCTTAGAGACTTGGGTTGGCATCAAGGGCTTGGCTCTTAGCTTATTATGCTCTTACCTCACCAACAGAACTTTTTCTGTTGTTCTGGGTAACTCTACTCCCTCAATGGCTCAGTTGAGCTATGGTGTCCCGCAAGGCTCAGATCTTGACCCCCTTCTCTTTTCTATATACTACATGCTGCCCCTTGGCCAGGTCATTAAAAAATCATGATGTGCTCTACCATTCTTATGCTGACGACACTCAGTTATACATGCCACTAAAACCCACCGATCCTAGCGCCCTATCAAATCTCTCAACTTGGCTCTCTAACATTAAATCCTGGATGGTCAGAAAGTTTTCTCAAATTTAATGATGATACGTCTGAAGTCATTCTGTTTGGTCTCGAAAATTCCATCAGCCCTTATGTTACTAATCTTGGTGGTCACTGGCTCCCTGTTATATTTCGAATTCATTCATTCATTAGCCAAACCGCTTATCCTTACTCAGGGTCGCGGGGATGCTCGAGCCTATCCCAACAGTCATTGGGCGGCGAGGGGGAGACACCCTGGACAGGCCACCAGTCCATCACAGGGTCGACACTGTTCAGGGTGTCTCCCCCCCTGCTGCCCAGTGACTGCTGGAAATAGGCTCCAGCATCCCCGCGACCCTGAGAGCAGGATAAGCGGTTCAGATAATGGATAGATAGATAGATAGATAGATAGATAGATAGATAGATAGATAGATAGATAGATAGATAGATAGATAGATAGATAGATAGATAGATAGATAGATAGATAGATAGATAGATAGATAGATAGATAGATAGATAGATAGATAGATAGATAGATAGATAGATAGATAGATAGATAGATAGATAGATAGATAGATAGAGGCTGTGAGAGGAAATAGTTACCCTCTCCTCCACCAGCCATGTCAGGTTTCTATGTTAAGGGTAATTCCTCAAACTAGTTTAATAGCAGATATTCTGACATACAATTCTTTGTACTGTCAAAAAAATAAATAAATAAAAGAAAATAAAAACATCATAAAGAAGAAACAGGCGTGGGTGATGGTGACTATATAAGCTGGTTCTCACGATGTTTGGAAGATGTCAGTCCCAGTCAGAACAAGCAGTTTAAACTTCACACGGGCATCCGGGTGGCGTAGCGGTCTATTCCGTTGCCTACCAACACGGGGATCGCCGGTTCGAATCCCCGCGTTATCTCCGGCTTGGTCGGGCGTCCCTACGGACACAATTGGCCGTGTCTGCCGGTGGGAAGCCGGATGTGGGTATGTGTCCTGGTCGCTGCGCTAGCACCTCCTCTGTCATCCTCCCACGCGCTGCGTCCCCCAGGTGAAACGCCTCATTGTCAGGTGAAAAGAAGCGGCTGGCGACATGTATCGGAGGAGGCAGGTAGTAGTCTGCAGCCCTCCCCGGGTCGGCAGAGGGGGTGGAGCAGCGAGCGGGACGGCTGGGAAGAGTGGGGTAATTGGGGAGGGGAAAAAGGGGGGGGACTTCACGCCTCTTCTTGAAACCTAGAGGAAAATACGGGGCGTGGGACAGAAATCTGTGCCTGTGATAAAACAGAAACAGGATTGAATGAATGAATGAATGAATGAATGGTTTTATTTCGAACACGTTAAAATAACAAAATAAAATATATAGGCAGGGATACAGAAACGAATGGAAATAACAGTGACTCTGTAACAACACAAGTCATAATAAGTGTCCATGTTGGGAAAGGGCGCAGGATGAAGTAAAGAACTTCCCCGGCCCTACCCCCCTTTTTTTTACAGGATGCGTCCGGTCAAAGTTTACTGGATGTTGGTCTATTAGAAAACCCGGCACGGCATCATGGGATAACTGACCCCAGACAAGATCGACCGGCTTTCGTCAAAGTAACGTCAACGTGCGTGCGAGCGTTATTGCTCGCGGTTCACCAGCAGCAACCCAGGAACCCAGACCCGGTTCCCGGACCCGGTTGCCCGTGAACGCGCGTATCGGCTCATACTGGCCACATGTCATCCGGGTAAACCGTGCAGGTTCTGCGTGCTCGTGTGTGCGGACCCCTGCGTTGGCTTTGTGCAGACGGGGAGAGAGAGCGCGAGAGAGAGAGAGAGAGCGCGAGAGAGAGCGCGAGAGACCTTTAAGTAGAGACCTTTGGATCCCCAGTCACGTGACTCGGGCTCGCCGCCGCCGCCGCCTGCCTGCCGTTTGGAGCTGAACGCTGTCCGCCGCGGCCCGCTGGAAAGGTAACGTTTTGTCCGCCCGCTTCGCCACCTATAGCGGTAGACACGGCAGCCCTACGCTCAGCCCGTCAGCGCACACACCCACCCACACACCCCCACCCACACCCACCAACGCGACACATCCGTGTCGGTAGCTGCCGTTCACCCGCGAGACAAAATGACAGCCCGGGTGGGTATGTCGAGGCCTTGTCATGGCATTTATTAAGAAAACAACAACAACAACAACAACAACAACATAGTGATGAAAACTGCGCTCTCTGGGTGCGTCTTGACTAGCGGTCGCAGTAGTCGTCAGTTATATTTACCCCGGATTTAAAGCGGCGGCGCTGACAAAGTGACGTAGCGGGGCAGCAAAGGTGCCGCCGGGATTTGTGCAGATTAGACCCGGTGAGGTGCTGCTGCACAGCACTGCCTCCTAATCCCCCACCCCCACCCCAGGAAGATGGCTGCGGGACCGGTGAAGAACACCTCTTCTCACTTCCATCCATCCGTCCGTCCGCTCACTCATTCATTCATTGGCTGCGCGTTCTCCTGCTGGCGCACCTGCGCTGTTTGTGGAAAGCTCGCGCACCGTCAACAGTTGCGCGTGCGTCAGGGACGATTTGCTGTTTTGCTTGCGAGACGGCGACATAATGAAATGAATTGTTTACAGAGTTCACGCGATCTCGTTAATGACTCATCGGACGCTCATTTATAAAATGTTTATAAAGCGTCTCGAGCCAGGCTGTGTGTTACGGCCTTTTCACCGGTGCCCTGCCAAACCCCCCCCCCCCTTTGTTTGTTTGTTTGTTTACCTATTTCTCTTGTCTAGGATGGGAGAGCCTCCCTTGTCATGTGACTGTTTTGTATCGTTGCCCCCTGGCTCTCAAGATGACCATGTGATCTTTGGGAAGAACTCTGACCGTCCACGGGACGAGGTGCAGGAGGTGGTCCACTGCCCCGCGGCCTCTCACCCACCAGGGTCCACGGTGGAGGTAATCTGGGGATAAAAGCCTCCCACGCCACACGCCACTGTTGGGACTTATTCACCCACCACTTCACAATATGCACGAAAACCCCGGCCAGTCAAATAACCCATGCCCATTTATTTGGTAGTAATGTGTTATTTGTGTTGTGTTGCCGTCACTCAAAATTATTCATAATAACCCCTGGCCAATACCTCATTCTATGGAAAATGTTGGGGGGGGGGCAATAATCAGATTGATGCTCTCCCTCAGCAACTACTGTTTTGACTGCCATGAGCAAGGCACTTATCTCCCAACTGCTGTAGCTGATCTGCTCAGTGTGGGTAAGGACATTTACCGGCGAAACTGGAAACACCCTAGAATGTGTTGCTTAAATAAGCCCCCCCCCCTCCCATCAAACAAGTGAGGCCCTTAATCACTTAGGTTAAGTTATCAACAATTACCAATGTTTTATTATCTAAATTCCCCATTGTGTTAAATGATAACAATGGATAGTAAAGACAATGATGAAAATAATAACTCGATAGTTGAATATCAATAAAAATTGATAGACATTAAGATTTAAAAATTATTACTCCCTTGATACATGTGATATATCATATACCATATGTCAACCCCAAAGGTCCCTGGTTAGGACTTGGGTTGCACTGGGTACCTCCTTGGTGTCCATGCGTTGGAAAAAAACATGCTTGTGCTCTTGTGCACTGGATTATGAAGTTACCCCCCCTTCTCTCTCTCTCTCTCTCTCTCTCTCTGCAGTGCACATACATTCAGATCCCCCAGGTAGAGCACACCCATGCTGTGGTCCTCAGCAGGCCTGCCTGGCTGTGGGGGGCTGAGATGGGAGCCAATGAGCATGGCGTGTGCATTGGGAATGAGGCGGTCTGGACCCGCGAGCCCGTTCACCCTGGAGAAGCTCTGCTGGGCATGGATCTAGTTCGGTGAGCAGCACACACACGTCCTTTCACAGGCCCTGAACAATCCTGGTGTAAGGTGCATTATAATGCAACATTGTGCAATATTTCTAAGAATGCATTGAAGGAACTGGTAGAAGGAAACATTTTCTGTGATTTAACTGAACAACAATCTAGGTCTTGGATGTTAGACTGGAGTGTTCACTTTTATTGTATGAGGAAGTCTGGAGTTGCAGAGAAGTATGTAGGAGTGGTGCAAGGTATGAGGGAAGTGTGACAGTGGTGAGGTGTGCGGTTGGATGACTGATGGGTTCAATGTGGAGGGGGGATTACACCAAAGATCGGCTCTGAGCCCTTTCCTGTTTGCGATGGTGATGGACAGGTTGACGAACGAGATTCAGGCAGGAGTCTCCGTGGACTACGGTGTTTGCGGATGACTGTGATCTGTAGTGAGAGTAGGGTGCAGGTTGAGGAGAGGTGGAGGTATGCACTGGAGAGAAGAGGTATGAAAGTCAGTAGGAGCACGACGGAATACCTATGTGTGAATGAGAGGGAGGACAGTGGAATGGTGAGGATGCAAGGAGTGGAGGTGATGAAGGCATATGAGTTTAAATACTTGGGGTCAACTGTCCAAAGTAACGGGGAGTGCAGAAGAGAGGTGAAGAAGAGAGTGCAGGCAGGGTGGAGTGGGTGGAGAAGAGTGTCATGAGTGATTTACAACAGAAGGGTACCAGCAAGAGTTAAAGGGAAGGTTTACAAGATGGTTGTGACACCAGCTATGTTGTATGGTTTGGAGACAGTGGCACTGACAAAAAGATAGGAGGTGGAGCTGGAGGTGGCAGAGTTGAAGAAGTTAAGATTTTCATTGGGAGTGATGAAGAAGGACAGGATTAGGAATGAGTATATTAGAGGGACAACTCAGGTTGGACGGTTTGAAGACAAAACAAGAGAGGCAAGATTGAGATGGTTTAGGAGAAGAGATGCTGGGTATACTGGGAGAAGGATGCTGAATATGGAGCTGCCGGGGAAGAGGAAAAGAGGAAGGCCAAAGAGGAGGTTTATGGATGTGGTGAGGGAGGACATGCAGGTGGCAGGAGGACAGGAAGATGCAGAGGACAGGAAGAGATGGAAACGGATCATTTGCTGTGGCGACCCCTAACGAGAGCAGCCGAAAGTAATAGAAGTAGATTGGAGTTTATCTTCAGCCTTTGAACACAGGCTTCTCTGTGAATTATAAGCGTGACATGACAGATGTGATAAATATTGTTCAAGTTAAGTCCGTATCTTTTCATCAAAGACATGATCCTAGGGTCAATACTCCTGCCTGTGGCCCTAACCAAGTCAATGGGAAAAAAGAAAGAATTGGAGTTGGTCCCCGGGTGCTGCAGCTGCGCACTGCTCCCAGTAAAGGATGGGTTAAATACAGAGAACGAATTGCCAAATTACCAAAGTGCCACGAAATGGAGCCAAGGTAAACTATCACTACATCACCATCGGATTGGATGGAGCAGGAGATTGACAGGCGGATTGGTGCAGCATCAGCAGTAATGCGGACGTTGTACTGGACCATTGTGGTGAAGAGGGAGCTGAGCTAGTCAATCTTCGTTCCAACCCTCACCTATGGTCATGAGCTTTAGGTAGTGACTGAAAGGGTGAGATCGCGGATACAAGCGGCTGAAATGAGTTTCCTACGTAGGGTGTCTGGGCTCAGCTTTAGAGATAGGGTGAGGAGCTCGGATATCCGGAGGGAGCTCGGAGTAGAGCCGCCGCTCCTTCACGTCAAAAGGACCCAGTTTAGGTGGTTCGGGCATCTGATTAGGACGCCTCCTTGGCGCCTTCCTTTGGAGGTTTTCTGGGCACGGCCAACTGGGAGGAGACCCCGGGGTAGACCCAGAACTCGCTGGAGGGGCTACATGTCCAGTCTGGCCTGGGAACACCTTGGGATCCCCCAGGAGGAGCTGGAGGGCGTTGCTGGGGAGAGGAACATCTGGAGTGCCCTGCTTAGCTTGCTGCCACCGCGACCCGACCCCGGAGAAGCAGCTGATGATGAGATGAGATAAATCACCAGAGGCAAAATCACATTTTACTTGAAACAACAGGCTGTGGATTTCCTCACAAACACAAACTCAGCCGCTGTTTAAGTTTTAAGGAAAGTTTAAATGAGGAATAAAAATGTGCCTGGGTCAAGTTGCAAACTGAGATGATGCAAAACATTGCAATATGTCATTTTCTTTTCTTAAAAGTAATACTTCCTGTTTAAACTAATATAAAATGGCTTTTCAACACCAGAATTGGTTTTACTATTGGAGCAGGTTTTCACTTATCAGGAACCTGACTTTGGTGGGTTGCTCACTGGTACACTTGGAACACATTTTAAAAGAATAATACATACATAGAGACTTCCCATTTGTATGCATATAAAATTAGTGTAAGTATTAGATAATGTCAACACAGTGGTATGGTTAGTAGAGGTATTATGACAGGTTTACTGTGGTGAAATAGATACAATATCTACATGTGGAACAGAGGTTTTGATTTCTTATCTATTTATTCATTAATTTATCTTTTTTGGTGGGCAGCTTGGGCCTTGAGCGTGGGGACAGTGCGTGGGGGGCGCTGACGGTGATCACGGGCCTCCTGGAGCAACATGGCCAGGGTGGCCCCTGTAAGGAGGACCCCGAGCCGTTCAGCTACCACAACACCTTCCTACTGGTCGACCGTAATGAGGCCTGGGTCCTGGAGACGGCCGGCCGGCTGTGGGTGGCTCAGAAAGTCACAGGTGAGGAGGTTGGTGGGGTAACAGCATGAGTGCATAGGCAGAAATCCCGGGGAGGATGGGGGGGGGCACGACCTCTCCATCCTGGAAAAAATATGATATATCCCCCCCCAATATTTCACCCCTGATGTACAGCACTACTTTTGGTGTCCCCCTCAGGAATTGCGCTTGAGAAAATTTTATGTAATTGTCCCCTCCAAAGTTGATATCACATTTTCAGCCCTGCATGAGTGAGCAGGGTGAATAACCTCCTCCGACTGGGGGGCAAGGTACAGAAAAGAAATGCTCTGTAGGAATTACCTGCTTGGGTTAATGAAGTTTGGATTCGTGTTCAGGGACCTATATCCATTTGGATTTCTGCGAGTTAAACTGTTTATATCTACTGCACAGCAGCCATGTTTTCATCCAAGTGTTAAAGCTTTGACCCTGAAGATTGTTGCTTTTGTGTTACTTATTGACACCCGTCACACTGTAAGCTGTGCTTCTACCTCAGGACTTTAAATCCTGGAAAATTCATTCAAGACGAAACCGAGAGACCAGTGCTCCTGTGCCAGCACGTTATCCACCGCTGAATAAAACACATGGTTGGCCCTGAGTTTTGGCTACTGAATCTATATCTGTTGGTCTTCAGGAGCATGGTCTGTCATTTGTGCTTGTTAGTCACAACAACTTCCCTTCTTCAAACCCACAACTACCTGCCTCATTCTTTTGCATTTGGCTGCTGTGATGAAGATGTGAAACGCTAGTCCTGACCGATGGTAACTATAGCAATGAGCAATTACATAACTGTTCACGATTTAAATATTCTTGGATTGCCTATTGTCTTTATTACACCAGTGGTAAAAAAGTATCAAAAGGAATGTTGTTTGCATGTAAATTCTCAGCTTACAGTAAAAAATATGGTAACTTTTTAAAAGTAAACAATTAAAATGCACCAAACACAGTTTCTGTGCTCTTCATTGCGCAATATCTTTATGCACACTTCAGTTTTCCCCAAAACTTTCTTTTGTGACATTAATTTTTTTCTTTTACATACGAGCATTTTAATTAAGCTTTTCTGCAGCTTCAAAATTGACATGAGAATAGCTGGATGGACATGCAGCCTCTTCCCGCATGTAGCTGATGCTATCATTTAGATGCTTTTACCCGCTCATCTGAGCGATAAGTCAGCAGAAAACGTTTCAGGTTCTTGCTTGTGGGCGTGTGGCTGTGAATGGGCACAGCTGTTCAATCAATATCTGAGCAACAGAACATGGTAAAAAGACCCACAGGGCGCTAACCCCTGCACCCCCTAGCCGTACTTAAATCTCGCGCAATTCACCTCCTGACATTGTCTTCACACAGTCACTGTACAACCATTTGTTTCTAACCAGCGGGGGTCAAGAACATCTCTAACCAGCTGACCATCGGCACTGAGATCTCCGCGGAGCACCCGGAGCTGCGGAGTGTGGCCCAGGCTCAGGGCTGGTGGGACGGGGAGGGAGACTTCAACTTTTCCCAGGTGTTCAGCCCTGAGAACCCCCCAGCCAGGATGGAACTGGCCAAGCTGCGTTACAAGGGAGGCACTGAACTACTCCAGCAACATGACGGTGAGTGTGTTTGAGAGGCTGGCTGGCGGTGCGATGCTTTGGATCCCGTTTAATCTTGGGGCATCCCGACGGACGACCTAGGTGAGGGAGGTAATCCAGCAGAAAAAAACAGAGCAGTATTGAATTTAGGAGATGGCATTTTTGTATTGAATGTGGATAGTCTGTATGAGGACAAACTGTGTAAAATACCACAAAGATGAGATGGCCAAGACTCCACAGCGGCCTCCGGCTTCAACTGGAGTTCAGGACAAAGTTTGTTTCCTAGTTGTAATGTCAACAAGTGGCTTACGCCTAGTAGTCGCCCACCCCAATGCCACCTCCGATTTCTTCTTCTCCACCCATAGGTTCGGTGACAGCAGAGGTGATGATGTCGATCCTAAGGGACAAGCCTAGTGGAATCTGCATGGATTCTGGGGGATTCTGCACCACTGGCAGCATGGTGTCCATTTTACCCAGAGACCCTAGCCTGCCCTGCATCCACTTCCTCACTGCCACCCCTGACCCCTCCAGGTTTGCCTCTTGGACATTCCCTCAACTCTGTAATAGATATGCTGCATTAACATCAGTCTTGAGCGCTCTCTTAGTTTGTGCGCCTAATGATTTACAGTGACTTGACAATATAGATGGTGTGACAAATCAGCAATGCATTGGCCCACATGGTTGGTTGCTGTGTGTTGGTACCCTCCAAGGCATGGTTTCAGAACCAGTCTGATTCAGGCAACTTGTAAGTGCCTTTCACTGAGGCCCAGATACGCTATTTCTCTCTTGCTTACATTCTCCGTCTTTAGGGCACCACTTTGGGTTGAGGGTTAACTTTTCACCCCCCCCCCTTACTGTCTTTTTCCCATTTTCTCTTCCCCCACTCCCTCCACACACGCACACACACACACACATACACTGTGTAGGTCTATATTCAAGCCTTTTGTCTTCTCGGAGTGCATGATCCCAGTGTTGAGGGTGGTGTCCCCACAGTATGGTGCAGAGGACCCAGCCAGGAAGCAGCCACGCTTCCAGAACCAGGTGGACCGCCAGCATGACCTCTACAAGGCCCACCAGAATGCACTCAACAACATGGAGACTAAACTGGTGGGCACTGTTTCCCCCCCCCCCTTTTTTCTCCCCAATTGTATCCGGCCAATTACCACACTCTTCTGAGCCGTCCCGGTCGCTGCTTCACCCCCCTCTGCTGATCCGGGGAGGGCTGCCGACTACCACATGCGTCCGCCGATACATGCGGAGTCGCCAGCCGCTTCTTTGCACTTGAAAGTGAGGAGTTTTGCCAGGGGGACGTAGCGCGTGGGAGGATCACACTATTCCCCCCTCCCCGGAACAGGCTGCCCGACCAACCAGAGGAGGCGCTAGTGCAGCGACCAGGACACATACCCACATCGGGCTTCCCACCTGCAGACACGGCCAATTTTGTCTGTAGGGACGCCCGACTAAGCCGTAGGTAACACAGGGATTCAAACCGCCGATCCCCGTGTTGGTAGGCAACAGAATAGCCCGATAGCCCGCCACACCACCTGGATGCCCCGGTGGGCACCGTTGAGTGACTTAGCTTAATGATTGCACTAATCCAGTTCTGGTGGCGTACATATCAGCTAAATTTACATCAGGGTGAAAATAACTTAAATTCATTCGAATTAATAATTCGTTTACAGTCGGGATAAGGCATTTGACCAGTCGACTCGGCGCTAACACAGTAAATCACAATTACGAGACTGACGATCTTGGCATGGGACAGGATGTAGCAGGAGCTCATGCGTAGTGCCGATTAAAATGCTCTATGACAGCAGAATTAACGTTAACACGCTAAAGACACTAAAGGTATTGTTCCAGGGCGGCAGCTCTCGCATAGATGGCAGCAGCCGTGACGGAGGTGAATATCTATCCAGTTTAATACAACATACTCATTGGTAGGTTACATGATGTGCGACCGAACCGAGAACGTTGCGGTCTCGATAATACAAATCAAAGTGGCATCTACATTCACATTTATACTCATATTTGCATTGGCATTTATCTTACTTGCTATATCAAAACTTGCAGTCTCTTAACCAGATGACCTGCATTCAATAAAGCCATGGTGGACTCGCATCTCACGGCTTGCCTACCACTTCTGGTTGCATGTTTTAAACTGTTTAACATGGAGATTTGGTTCTTATAATGACAGTTCAGTCGCAGGTCGGTTGTCAGTCACAGGAGAAAAAAAAACACACTAATTGAACTTTCAGATACTCTCCGTCCGTGATCACCCAAATTTCTTAATCGGTCGTTTTCTCTGTGTCTGTGGCGAAATCCACCGACGGAGGTTATAACAAACATGAATAACTATTTTTAGGCACAATAGACATGTGTGTTTGATTGCTGTTTTGACTCCATTCTCTGTCTTCCTCAATCTCAGGATCAGGGCTTAGCTGTCTATGAAATTCTTAGAGACCTGGAGTCTCAGTGTCTGAATGACATTTCCGCCATGCTCAGTGGCGAGCTGCCAGGGGAGGAATTAGGGGACTTGTTCTTTGACTGTGTGGACACAGAGATTAAGTTCTATCAGTGAGAAGGAAGGTAAGACACTGCTGCTATTAATATATTCTGTGTGCATATATATATATATATAATCCAGCTGTTCAAGTAATTCTTTGATTGACAGTACAAGCCTGTTGCCTGTTTCATGCCATAAGCAATCATCAGCTATCAACTGATGATTGACAGCTGATGATTGCTTATGGCATGAAACAGGCAACAGGCTTGTACTGTCAATCAAAGAATTCATTGAATCACTGGATTACTTTGCTCCTTGTTTGTTGAGCACTTTCCCTACCGTTGAGTGTCTCATTTAAAGAAGTTATATATATATATAAATGTGTGCATGCGTGTCTGTGTGTGTGTGTGCAAGTGCACGTGTGCAAGAGAGTGTGTATACGTGTAGGTTCCTGGCTTGTTCTTTGAATGCATAGGTATTTAACGACTGGATGTGTGTTTGTGAGTTTGATTTGTTTCATATTTTAAGCTAGAACCAGGTAAGAATACGTGACGTGTTTTTGCCCTCTGTTACAGTGTCCTCTATTGGAGATTTGTAGTAATGCACGTCTGCAGGAGATGGCCCTGGGACATTCGCATTTTGTGTTCCCTTGGTTGGCTTCTCTCATTCATGCAAAGCCATGGCCCTGACATCATTCCATCACTAACGCAGACTAAACGTCTAAACTTTCCATTTTACTGGAGCATCACTCGGCTGCATCATCCCAGGGAGCAATGACTGCAACTAATTAGTGAGTGTAATAATGTAGACTACAGAGGTGTCTATGTAGTGCTGTATGATATTGAATAAATACTGTGAAGTATTGAAATTTTTTTTAACATGCACTTCATTGTTGCAAGTTAAAGAGATTGCCATTTGATGGCTATACTTGTAGGGAAAGAGTCAATAAAGAGAGATTCACATACACTGTCCATCTGAGGCGTCGTGAATTTTTAGCAATATCGAGGTCTGGTATCATTAATATTTGCGGTTGTCTTGATTTTCTCTAAATCTGTATCACACCTAGATACTCGTGGATTCGATTCTGCTTCAGGTGGTCATGTCATGCCCCATGTGAGCATCACACCAGGACAAATTCCTTGTATGAGCAAACTGGGGAGCTAACTATATAACTTGGCTTGACTGAACATAGTAATATGATAAATTCTGAATAAGCATTTTATATAATGACAGCCAGACAGTTTTTTTAATACTTGCCATGATATAAGAAGGTCAGCAATGGTTTTGAAACGAAAACGTGAATCACAGAACGTTGAATCAGTTCGTCCGACCTCTTCCGACTGAAGAGGTCACTTAGATGAGTGATGAAACGTCCATCCATCCATCCATTATCCAAACCGCTTATCCTGCTCAGGGCCGCGGGGATGCTGGAGCCTATCTCAGCAGTCACTGGGCGGCAGCCGGGGAGACACCCTGGACAGGCCGCCAGTCCATCACAGGGCCATCTGTCAAGTAAACGTTGTATCCAGGTGAACTGATTCAACCTTCTTTGATTTTTTTACCTGGATTATTGAGCAAGCACGAAGACACCATTACAATGGCCATGTGTACTATTCACACAGGATTTGGGAATGTTTTCAATCACAGCACTGTAAGATGGCGACAGATGTACTCTTAGCCCCCCCTCCTCGGTTCAGGGATGGCCGTCCCCTCTTCACACAGATGGTCATAGAGTTTGTGCTCCAGTGGGCGATGAGAGTCAAACCTTAAGTGCTGATCAGTATGTGTTGACTTACGGTAAACATCAACAATCAAAATGTCCCCCATCACCAATTGCAATTTCACAGTCTAAGAAGGCTAATCTGTCATTTTCACATCCTCCCTGGTGAACTTGATGCGGTTGTCCACAGAGTTGATGTGGTCGGTGAAATGTGGTACGCCCTGAGATTTAATTTGAACACAGGTGTCATGCAAAAAAATCTGAACCAATGGCGATGGCGGTGTCCCTGGATAGGACATCAGAGCCCCCCCCCCCCCCCCACTTCCTCCGTATGCAAATTGGCCCCTATAGGCGAAACTGAATCAAAACATCAACCGCTCTTGTTCTGCGGGTAAGTAGTTGCCCCCTCCATCCAGCAGGTGGCGGTAATAAAAGCACCGCCCGATTGCTCGTCTCACACCGGACGATTCAAACCCAACCGTCCGAGCTAAATCTGGGATGCTAACGTGCGCACAGCGCCAGCTAAATTAGCAGCCTGTTGTTAAGCTAGCCGTTAGTTTCAGGGAAGCCGAGGACGTCCACTACACATCCGAGGGAGAAGGGGGCAGCGAAAAAGACATCTGAAGGGAAAAGGGGGCAGCGAAAAAAGGTAACTGTCTTGAGGATATCGGTTAACTAATGTATTTCCTCTGTTAGCTAGCCAGCTAGTTCGGTGATGTAGCGTTAAGCTAACGTTGCAGAGTTGGGATGTGGCGAAATTGTACGGTATACTTTTAACTTGGCGAGGACGTCGATTGACGAACAAACGTGGACGTGCCATTATTGTATTTAATGGACGGGAGGAACGTTGCAGCAAGTACATGGGTTGTCTGCCGGGAAATGGCGTTACCGCTGCGTTCCTTCAAAATGAACGCGAAATTCGCTTCCGTCTGGTTAACGGGCAGGACGCTGTCGTCAATGGCAGCCAACCTTCCCACGGGACGAGCCCGAATGTAGAAGGTCGTTAGTGACGGCAGCAGTGGCTGTTTTATTTATTTCGACGAGCCTCTCTTGGAAGAATTTCTTCTCCACTCAGAAAGACGCTATGGCTAACGCTACACTATTATACGGGCAACTGCCCGTTGGCCCTGGGGTTTCCTGACACATTCAGATAAGTGTCCCGTTACGTCGCTTCCGGTGCGTTTGTAGAACGCACATATCTGGCTCAAACTGCCCCGTTTCAACGAGCATCATCGCGTTTCTACGCGGCCCGTTAGCAGATTAATTGAAATGGACTTGGGTCGACTTGTGCTGTGTTTTTCCACTTAGGCCATGATCCCCCTAGTGGCGCTGGGAGGTAGTGGCGCCTCGGCGAGGCTCGCGTCTTCGGGCCTTTACGCACCGGTGACGTGACGAGCGAACGGTACGAAAATGCCAAGTACTCGCCAGCGAATATTTCGGATCCAAGCTGTTTAGGCTGCGGTTACACATGCGCGAATCCAGGCAAGTGGCCATGGCCTGCCGAGGCGCGATTAGGATCTTGTTGTGCCGAATGTCGGCAGTGCCGGATGTGACGCACACGGACATCCGTTTGCTGGCTTGTAGTCCGTTTGAGTGGTTGTGGGTCACACGAGTGGTTGTTGGTTTTGCGATGGGAAAATGTACACTTAAAGAGAAATGTTTTCATTTCCTCTCCCACTGCAGTCCGCTCCAATCACCACTCCCTCTTCCTTGGGTATAACTCTGCGCCACTTCGTCCAACTCACTGCAGAATTATTCTTCTCCATCTCACACCCAACTTGCGGGGCATGTGCACGGGTAACATTCATCAACACACCTTCGATTTCCAGCTTCGTACTCATCACTCGGTCCGACACTCCTCACCTCCAACACACTCTTCAGAGTTACACCTACTCCATTCCTCCTTCCATTCGCACCGTAGTAGATGTGTTTGAACCCACCTCTGATGCTCCTGGCCTTACTCCCCCTCCACCTAGTCTCTTGCACACACAGTATACCTACCTTTCTTCTCTCCATCTTATCAGCCAGCGCTCTCCCTTTACCCGTCATAGTGCCAACATTCAAAGTTCCGAATCTCACCTCTGCACTCCTACCCTTCCTCCTCTCCCATTGCCTTTGGACACATGCCTTCCCTCTCTTCTTTGCCCAACAGTAGTATAGTTGTAGTATAGTTTCCACCGGCACCCTGCTGGCCAACAGTACCGATGATGGTGGTCATTGGTAATGCGGGCCTTGACTGATCTGGTATGGAAATCTAATTTATGATCCGCATATTTGATTTGGTAAATCCATAAACATTTTCTTTGGCCTTCCTCTTCTCTTCCCTGGCAGCTCCATATTCAGCATCCTTCTCCCAATGTACCCAGCATTTCTCCTCCACACATGTCCAAGCCATCTCCGTCTTGCCTCTCTTGCTTTGTCTCCAAACCATTCAACCTGAGCTGGCCCTCTAATATACTCATTCGTAATCCTGTCCTTCTCCCAATGAAAATCTTTGCATCTTCAACTCTGCCACCTCCAGCCCCATCTCCTGTCTTTTCGTCAGTGCCGCTGTCTCCAAACCATGTAACATAGCTGGTCTCACAACCATCTTGTAAACCTTCCCTTTAACTCTTGCTGGCACCCCTTTTTCACAAATCACTCCTGACACTCTTCTCCACCCACTCCACCCTGTCTTTGATATATTAGCTATATACATTTCTAATTTACTTGGAATAATAGTAATCTAACTAAAATGGAAGGAGTTTCTGTCTGTCTGTCCTTTTGATTTTCTCGACAACCATTCATCCGATTGACTTAACACTTAGTAGGTGTGCTGTGGGTCTGGATGGTTTCGTGCTTGGTTATTTATTTTTTTACAACTTAAATTACATTTTTGTTACTACAGAGAGAGTAAAGTACTGAAAAAATGTACTGCGGAGTACCGGTATGGGTTCAAATGTGAATGGTACCCAACCCTAATCACGATTATAGTGATCAAAATTAGCATGGTTATCAGTGTCATTGTGGTATTGTTAAAATGTGCTGAGAATGTTCAGAAGTACTGATACACACACTGAAATCATTTTATATTGAAAACCACTAATAAAATTAGCAGCATTATGCACTATTTATTTGCATAAACAATAACAGCCAATGCATTATGTAAACATATGAAAATATCAAATGTGCGTTATCATTAAAGATGGCACCGTGTGGCCATGAGAGGTAACTGCATTTTCTGCACATTGCCAATTAGAAAAGAGCAACCAAAAAGAAATTTCTTCATATTCTATGCTATAGTAATCAGATCTAGGCTTTAAATTGTTTGAAAATAGTATTATGGTTGTTAAAATGTTAATTTTGGTGTCAGTCATTTCCTAACAGACATACTAACCTTTGCAATGCATTAATATCTCAATGGGGTATTTATCATGACAGAATGTAGAGTTTAAAAGCCGGCCATCATTTTGACGGCCCATGGTTGTTTTAGGTAGGAGTGAAATCCCGGTCATCCTAGTGATAACCAAAGTGAGAGCTGTGTCCACATTCTTGGCATAAAGTTAAACATGTTCTTGGTGGGCCTCGGACTCCGCCAAGGTTGTCTCTTGTCTCCGATTCTCTTTGTGATATTCATGGAAAAGGATCTCAAGGCACAGCCAAGGTGAGGAGTGAGTCCGTTTTGGGAGCCTTTGTTTTTAAATCATAGTCGTACAACATTTATAGAATAGTACAGAAGTTGACCAGACCCAAGCCACCCCCCCCCCCACACACACACACACACTTCGTAAACCTTACACTCACAATTCATTTTCTATGGACCATGTATAGACTATATGGTGTTGTTAATTGCCCATTACCTTTTCGTGGTTGTGATGTGGTCAAATGATAAGCTAACACCAGTTGTAAAATAATCAGTTTGATCATTACACACAAAATGCTAAACCCATAGTAAATGAACTGCGAGTGCAATGTTTGACTGACAGAATGACAAATAGTCAAAAAGTAGATACTTTCCTTAGATAAGACATGTCGATGTGGTACTGCATACCCAGGTCAATCCCATTCTTCTGTTGAAGAGCAATCGCACTGGAGTACGCAGTGAACGGTTGCACGTTTTTTAAAACATGATGCACTATGGTGATCAGTTTAGCAATTACCTGACTTGCCTCAGCGTTGTTTCATACAAGCACTGGCAAGGCCCCTGAGGAGGGGTTGTCGGCAGCCCTCTTCGCTGCCATGCAAGCCAGATGCTGTCGGCTCTTGTTATGGCACCCCAGCGATTTTTTTAAAAATTATTTTGGAAACTTGACATGTCTGAAAAACGACCCCATTTTAGCCACCTTGCTCTCATACTTCCGGCATACTGTACGATACCCAGTTGGGGTTTCGCCCATATCCTATAATGCAACCCCATTAAACTCCTGTTCCCAGGATAATTGAAATACTCTCTGGCGCTTCAGTTCATAAATTTTGTCTTGATCTGCTGCCATTTTCTTGTGAATGGCAAGTCTGACAGCCACGCATCACATGACTAGTCTACTCAGTTCTTGATTGGCCAATGGCACGTGCCAATATTCTTCGATGCATGCAAAGGGAGGGGGCTATACTGTGTGCCAGAGAACGAGAACATAATTTATGGTAAGACGATGATCGAAAAAAAAGATTGAAACATTTTAGCCCAATTATGTGGCATTTTACTTGCTCCGGGCATTCAGGCAATCCTTATTGTTGAACCATGAACCACAAACCAAAGAGAAAAAACAATCCTATGGCGAAATTGTAGCCCTATCTTGGGTCTCATCGTAGGGGGAAATTCACTCCCTCAAAACCCTTATTATTGCTCACATACAGCTGTTATTCAGTGCACTTAGTTGTTTCAAGTGCATCTCAGAAATGTTCCACATTAACGTTGACAAAAGTAGCACTGAATTCCAATATGCTGTTACCTGACAAGTACATTAACTGCCCTCTCAATCCTGCAGATATATGTCTCCTCTCATTCTCCCACTCTGCCTTTGCCCTCTCTTGGAGAGCTCCTGTTCCATCCTCTCCCACTTGCTCATCTGCACCGAGATGCTCAGGTCCCCAAGAGTCGGCAGAGAGATTAGAGTTGGGAATATTTTTACTCCAGTCTCCAGGTTGACTCTCTGCTGTGCTGGGAAAGCAACATCTGACTTGGATCCCCTTCTCCTTCAGCTGTTTATCACCCCACGAACCCACGCTCTCTTCTGTACCGCCAGAGAATAATCTCGGTCGAAGTATATGACCTTAGAATGTGACTTATTTCTGTGCCCAGGCTTGTCGTAGCACCGCTTCCTTCCCGGTGTAGTCTAGAAACTGTACAGTGATTGACCGCGGTGGTGCCGAGTTGGCTGGTTTTAGCCCCAAGGATCTGTGGGCTCTCTTAATATGTATATTCTCCTACGGGAGCCGTAGCGTGGTTTTAATTACTTGTTTCACAAACCCAGCCATGTCATTCTTCTCACTTTCTTCTGGAACTTGGTAAATCCTGAAATTATTGTGGCGCGTATGGTTCTGTTGGTCAACACACAGGTTAGTGAGGGTCGCCTCCCATCTCACTAGGTATTGCAGCACCCTCTCATGTCGCTGGCTGATATCTTCAGTTGCACTAATTCTTGACTCTGCTTCTCCAGTTCTCTGCTCTAGTTTTCCCATTTGTTGTTTCAGGTCCATTACCGACACTTCTAGTGTCAGTAACGAGGCCTTAGTGTCAGTGAACAACTCTTGATTTTCTTTCCTTAATTCTCTCTGCTGTGGGAAAATCTCAGCAGTGTTTATTGTGCCCTCGTTTCCACTAGCCTCGACCAGAGAAGATGGCCGCCCCTTTTTCTCTTTGACTTCTTTTTAAGTTTCTTGTTGTCTTCCCGTGTTCTTTGTAGCTCTATATGTGCTTATATTTCCCTTTAGCACTTTGCTTGTTCTTGTTGCACTTAAAATATTCTATAACATTTATAGATAGCGCACAGCTGAATTTCAAGGGAGGTAACACTCTGGGTGTCAATGCATGGTGTCACCGGAAGTCAATGACATTGATATTTTGACAAAATATTGCAATATATCGCACTGTTTGCAGTATCATAATATATCACAATCTAATGAATCATTATTGGAAGGAACAAGAAGAAATGGAAACGGATGATCCGCTTTGGCCACCCCTAATGGGAGCACCCGAAAGTAGTAGCAGTAGTAGATAATGAATCATGATACTTTTGTTGTGATAAGAATTGTATTGCCAAATTCTTGTCAATACACAGCCCTAATGGAGAGGGTCACTGGCAAAATATGCCGTTGCTACTCCAAAAAATAATTAGTTTGGACAGTAAAAGTACTTGTGACAAGAAGATAAAGAGACGTTTGTTTTAGTTTAGTTGATTGACTTCTTGTGATACCACTGAGAGCATCATTAAAAAAAGATTGTTCTCTTTGGAACAGTAGTTGTTTTTTGTTTGTTTTGTTTGGGGTTTTTTTTGCTGAGAAATCGGTTTCACCTGTTTATTTTTGCTAGTTCACCAATCAATTTCACAGTATAAATTGTGTACAGTATATAAAACTTGGATTTGTCCAAATTTGTTTAGCTCCACTTATGAGAAACAATGGAGAGCTGCATCCATCTCCTTACAAAGTTACAATCCTGAAGTTTGTTTTTGGTTGAACTTGTACTTGCACCAAAAGTGTTACTTGATATTTGCAGTCATATTTTTAGCACTTCAAATCTCAGGGATCCATTTGAAATAAAACTGATTTAGCAGTGTTAACTCTTGAGCGCCTTCCTCACTGTCAAACAACAAATATGGGTGGAAGTTAGTTTTAGCTATTGATGCAGTTAACTGTTGTTAAAGGTCTTTTATAAAATCACTAAATCATATCTGCTCTCAAGCTGTAACAACTTCTTCCTCAAATTTGCTGCTGCCTCTCTTCTTCTGCATTTGGTTATTACACTGAAGACACAAAAAGCAATGCTTCAAATCTTTTTTTATGGAAAATCTGACCGTACTTGTTATAATGAGCAGCTAAAAAAACATTCAATATCTGTTTCTATACATTCTGTGCATTGCCTCTGTGGACCACCTGTTGGCACCTATGTCCTATCGGACTCAAAATTAGCTTCATGGCACTTACCTGTGTTGTTCTCTCCTGCCTAGATCCTTGCTTGTATTGTATCAGCTTTCAGATGTACCTCGCTTTGAATGCAAGCGTCTGCTAAATGAAATTGTAAATTGTATGCTCCGTTTCTGTGCCACTGTTGTAGTCTGTACTGGACTGCTTGCCTTAAAGTTTACAATTTTCCTTTTATGTTGCAGTAAACCTTTGAAAACCACCCAGTCACCAGAGTCATCACAAAATAATGAATTCAAGAAGACCTGAGCTCAGCCACAGGCGGCAATACGGAGACAGAAACACAAGGCAATGGAGTGATAATGACAACCGCTGGATAGAAAGGGGGGGACATCCCAATGATATGCCGAGGTACTCATACCATGATTATGGTGAAGGACACGGTAGAACGGAGAGAACTCGAGGAACAAGGGAGTATAGTGACTCACCTGAGAGGAAATACAGTAAAAAATCACTGCATATGGAGGAGAACCAGAGGAGTCCAGTGAGGAGACAAAGTCTTTCTAGTCTTAATACTGAGAAGGATTTTGACTGGGATCGAAAATATGTCAAGCTAAGGGAGGATAAACCCATGCTTTCTTGGAGAAAAAGAGGCCATCAGGTGACTGAGGATCATGTTGTCCAAGAGAACACTGGCCCCAATGTCAAGCAGTTTTCAGAAGAGTCAAAGACTTTTTCCGAACCATGGACGTCTGAAAAAAAGCAGTGGAGTTTTTTGAAGGATGAAGGAGATGAGTTAACATACAAGCAACACCCACAGGGGTTTATGTCTGGACAGTCACCAAACGATCACGATTATAGACATTCACTGAAAGACTCCAAACACAGGGAATCGGCACACGAGGATTTCAAATACAGGAAAAACTCAGAAGATTCACCTTACAGGCAACCGTCTGAAGAGTTTGCATACAGAAGATCATCCAAATATCACTTGGATCGACATTTTCAAGACGGGAACAGTCACCCTTCAGAGGAGAGGACACAAGAGAAAGAATTTTCTTCAAGGGTACTATGTTCACTTTTAGCACTGTGGTCAAGCTTGGATGTCAAGATTGCAATAGATCATTATCAGTCTATTCTAAAAACCTTTACCTTTATTTGATTTGATCAGTACTAGACACTGTCATTGGGGCCACTATTTCCATGTTTATTTACAAAACGTTCTCCCATTTTGATCAGGTTCACACCAAACCCAGAGACAGACATGACAGACCTTCCTCCCCACCTTATGAAATTCATTGTCAAACAAGGACAAGGTCTCCAGTCAAATCTCGTAGACAGGTAGGTTTAGTTCACAGGAATCATTCTAAAAGGCTACTTTTTATTTATTTTTATTTTCAAAGTGATGCTTTTTATACCGATTTCATCAATGTCATACATTACAATAATTTTCCTTCTATTTTTTTTTTCTTTCAAAAACAAGCCGAATAATATTTTCAGGATCTCTTTTTATGATATTCACTAGGGAATGTGCAAGATTATTAACAGTTACCTAAGGTGGATTCTGCCACTGGTTGTATTTTAAAGACATTTGTGCTACTTTATTTTATTTATTTTTATACATGCTATAATGAAAATAATCATTTTAAGGGGAAGTCTGAATATGCGCATAGGGAAAGTTTGAAGTTGAATGGAGTACAGGAATTTCTGGACTTTAAAAAAATCCATTGTTTCATTGACAAATACTGGATATTGAAAAAATTGTCAGTGTCCAGCGTATGCTTTTATTAATTCAGTTTTGTTTTGTAGTCCGCGGTGGTGTAGCGGTCTAAGCATCGGCTTTGTCAATGCGGTTGCCCACTGGGGACTGGGGTTCGCGCCCCGGTCTCGTCAGATCCGACTATGGCCGGACTCGACAAAGCAGCGGTATTGGCAACGCTGTCTTCGGGAGGGGGGCGGAGTCGGCTTGTGTTCGTCACATGAATGCGTCTCTGGGTGTGTCGGAAAAAACAGTGGTTCGGCCTGGAGTCGCCTTGTCACGAAAGTGGCGAGGCGTCTCCTTCGAGACTGCTAGCCAGAGAGATGAAGTTGGCGAATGCACGTAGTACGAGTGTGGGTGTTTGAATTAAAATAGGGATCGATTGGCCACTAAATTGGGAGAAAAAGGGAAAAAATCAGATATAAATTTGTAAAAAAAATTCAGTTTTGTTTGTTTTTTTTAATAATTTTATTTCTGATTTTTCTCCCAATTTAGTGGCCAATCGATCCCTATTTTAGTTCAAACACCCACCCTCGTACTGCATACGTTCGCCAACTGCATCTCTCCGGCCGGCAGTCTCAAAGGAGACGCTTCGCCACTTTCATGACAAGGCGAATCCAGGCCGAACCACTGCTTTATTCGACACACACATAGACACGTTAATGTGACGAACACAAGCCGACTCCGCCCCCCTCCCGAAAACAGCGTTGCCAATTATTGCTGCTTCATCGAGTCCAGCCATAGTCGGATCTGACGAGACCGGGGCACGAACCCCGGTCCCCAGTGGGCAACTGCATCGACACAAAGCCGATGCTTAGACCGCTACACCACCGCGGACCCAATTCAGTTTTGTTTTATTAGAATTCGTGGAATAGTAGACAGATGACAACTGATCCAATGCAAAGTCTAAGCGTGGTGGCTAATTTCTGCCTGTACGTTTTTTTCCGCCCCATTAGGTTGTTGAGGCTGAAAGTGATGTCACCAGTCAGGATCCAGCTCTTACTGGGAGAGCTGGTCCACGGAACACAGCGGCCAAGGGATTTCAACGTTTCCTCAGCATCCTCAACAAAGGAGTGGATGTTGACATGCTCACCAAGATAGTTAGTCGGGATCCTGTGGTAGCTGATGATTTAGATA
The DNA here is from genome assembly GCF_029633865.1 of Lampris incognitus. Taxonomy (NCBI): domain Eukaryota; kingdom Metazoa; phylum Chordata; class Actinopteri; order Lampriformes; family Lampridae; genus Lampris; species Lampris incognitus. Next base: position 55,301,727 of record NC_079215.1, on the reverse strand, counting down.
CTTCCTGGTCTCGCAGCAGTGCCAGGCATCCCAAGGGCCACTGTGTGGGGTTTCATCGGAGTGAAAACCTGGGATCCCAGAGTGATGCCTCTCTGCGAAACGACCCCAGCCATCCAGCCAGTGAAGGGCAAAGGATTGAGCATCATAGCCAAAATAGATCCCCTGGGGATTTTCAAAGATGCTCTCTGTCTAATGAAATATCTCTGCAAAGGAGCGACGACATAGGACGTGGTCATTTTAGCTCAAGCAGCAGATCAAGGTCCCCCCCACTAGTATTGGAGAAGAAACAAATAAGACCTGAGGATGAGCAGAAGTGCAGGCAGATGCGGGATGTGCTGCATGCTATTGGCATGGATTTAGGACTAGATGAGCTGGGCCAAATGTCAAGTCGAATTCAGGAGAGGTTATATGGGAAGAAAGAGTGTAATGAGAGCAGGGAAATTAAGGGAGAGAGGGAGGAGACAAGGAACACACTCTCCCCAGGACGTCACAGCAGATCTTTGTCATCGAGCAGATCTAGTTTTGCCCCGCTTACTCAGCATCTTTCTATGAGAAGAGACTCTTTAGACACTCCAAGGGACACAGTAGAGGTACCACAAACCATACAGTCCTATGTTGGTGTTAACAGTAATGTCAATGAAAACAAGTCCCAGAAGTCAATTGAAGCATTGCACACCTCATTTTCTATTAATCCTACTACATACATGTCCGCACCACCCCCTGCACCCCAGATTCAAACTTACCCTCTAAAGCAGTACTCACCATACAGCTGCTCGCCGCCTGCATTTTCTCCTTCCTGGGGGATCGGTGGCGGATCCCTTCCAATCCCACCTCATGTGCCCAGGCACATCCCTTACCCCACTGTTCCTCTTTCAAATATTCATAGGCCAGCCTTTGGCCCTAGCCCCATATTACCACAATGCAATAGCATTCGTCAGCTCAATCTGAGCTTGACATCACAAAGTCCTTTTCCAGTTCTGCCCGGGAACACCACCACGAACTCAAAAACATTGTCAAGGCCCCGTTGTTTGCATGTCATTGACACACAAAAACCTAAACAGGAGGAGGCTGTAACAGAGGTGAAAACTAAATAGGTAATGTAATAAAATGTTGTAGAGTTGATGCAATATTTTGTCTCAAGAGGTTCTACAAGTTTTCATGTTAATCACTTAGATATTCCCTAAGCTCCTTTTTGATCAATAAGATGGTAAAAATGTTTACCAGAGGCAAAAAGGAACAGAAAATGCTTTTAAATGACACCCGAGAGAAGTCTTGATGCATGCTCAATAATCGAGGTAAGAAAATCAAAGAAGGTTGAAATCAGTTCTTCTGGATACAACATTTATTGACAGATATGTTTCATCACTCAACTAAGTGACATCTTCAGTCTGTCAATAAACGCCCAAGAGACGTTTATTTTAGATTGGTGGTATTCATTAATGTGCCACAGCGTGCCATGTGTATTCAGGTTTTCGCCCCAACCCAACACTACACCAGCTGATCTCATTGATTAACACACCTTTAAACCTGCAGTCGACAACTTTTCATACCCCCCCCCCCAAGGTTTCCAAGTGGTATTAATGTTTGTGCTGCTGTCACAAAGTCATCTGGATTGCTGTCTGTTTATTAGCAACCATGCTACTGTTCAAAGCAAGAAACGACCATAAGAATCCCAATTTGAACTAGAAACCTCGATCTCTGCACTATAATTAAGAAAAAATTTATTGATATAGCACTTTTAAAAACACAGTTACAAAGTGCTTTACACTCAAAACAGAAAATATGAGTAAATATATAAAATAAATTGAATGAATATAAAACATGGCACAGGGAGTAAGAGACTACATTAAAAACGAACCAAAACAGAAGGCAGGGATGGGGATCTATAAAAAGGCTTGCCTGAAAAGATGGGTTTTTAGAAGCCGCTTAAAACAGTCCAAAGCTTAAGCAAATCTAATGGATTGGGGAAGATTATTCCAGGAGCTTGGGGCTAAAACTGCAAAGGCGCAGTCACCTTTTGTTTTGCAGTTGGAGTGGGGGATGGATAAAAGACCAAGCTTTGAGGATCAGAGTGGTCAGGAAGTGGAATGAGATCAGAAATGTAACTGCGGGCAAGCTCATGCAGTATTTTAAATGTAATCAATTAGATCTTACAGATTATTCTGAATTTTACAGGAAACCAGTGGAGGGATGCAAAAATAGGGGTAATATGGGACCTACGGCTAGTTCTAATTAGTAGTCTAGCAGCTGCATTCTGAACCAATTGTAGACGATTTAAAGTAGCTTGGTTGAGACAAGAGTAGAGGCAGTTACAGTAATCTAGACGGGAGAAAATGAAAGTCAATTTTTCAATATCCTTGAAAGGCAAAATATTTCTGATTTTTGCAATATTTCTTAGTTGAAGAAAACAGGATTGGAAAAGTTTAGTAACATGATGATCAAAAGACATTTTGGTCAAAGATGATACCAAGCTTTTTAGCGGGATGTTTGACGTTTGAATGAAGTGGACCAATAAACTGATCAACTGCAGTGGCAAAGTTCTCAGGACCAATTAAGAGAACTTCAGTTTTGTCGGGGTTTAGATGGAGGAAATTAAGGGACATCCAGTTTTTGGTGGCAGCTAAGCAATCATGGAGGGAAGACAGTTGATTCAGGTTATTGGGTTTGACAGATAAATAGATCTGAGTATCATCGGCATACCAGTGGTATGACATGTCTTGAAAGTGACTAAGCATGTATAAAGAGAAGAGGATTGGCCCAAAGACAGACTCCTGAGGGACTCCACACAGGGTAGCTGACAAGATTGTAATTCAAACAGTAAAATATCTATTAGATAAGAATGAAACCAATTCAATGCTGTACCAGAAATGCCAACCCAGTTCTCCAACCTATCAATGAAGATGGCATGATCGATGGTATCAAAGGCAGCAATTAAATCTAGAAGAATAAACATATTCACCTTTATCAGTATGCATAAGAATGTCAATAGTAATGCAGTCTCAGTGCTATGCTTCTGACGAAAGCTGGATTGAAATTTATCAAAAATGTTATGACCCTCAGTCAGCTGCAGGACTTGGTCAACCATTTTTTTTCCAAAGATTTTGGATAAAAAAAGAAAGTTTGGAAATCGGTCTATAATTCTCTACCCTTGCCAGATCGAGAGAGGGTTTTTTTTTTGTTTTTTTTTTGAGGATGGGCTGAACACCGGCAATTTTAATAGTAAGGTACAGACCTGGGTATGAGTGAGCAGTTGATGATAGAGAGCAGGCTGGGACCTAAGCCAGGGAGGATGGATTTTGAAAATTTTGTCAGAACTATGTCATAGGAACTGGAGGAGGAGCACATAAGGGCCACGGTATTTACAAGGAACTAGAGAAATGGGAGAACATTCTGACCTTAAAATCAGATTGCTGATAGGGGCAAGGGGAGACAGTTAGGATAAAATTGGACCTTAGACCGTTCATCTTGTCAACAAAGATGAAAATTTTCACAGTCATTAGCAGAACAGGCAAAAATGGTAGGAAGAGAGGGATTCACAAGCTCATTGATAGTACTAAACAGAAACCTAGGGTTATGTTTATTACTATCAATCAAGTCAGAGAAGTAAGTAACTCTCAGACCTTTAATAGTTTGCTTCAAATTTGATAATTCCTTAATATGGAGTTGATGAACTTCAAGATTAGATTATCTCCATCTGGCCTTCCTATATTCCCTTTTTTCTTTTTCTTTTTTCATTGATCCAAGGGGTTGTGTTAATAACTGGGACAGCCCTGGAAGTATATGGAGCCCCAAAACAAATCAAGGGCAGATGTGCACAAATCATTAATGTTGGCGAAGTGAGGAGGGCAGTTGGCCAGACTGGAAAAGCAACTAAAAAACATGGCTGCAGACTGCTTATTAAAGATGCGAGAGTGAATTATACGTTTCCAAGATATTGTAGCAGGTGGTGAAGAAGCATCAAAGGTAATACATTTATGGTCAGAGACAAAATCAATCTTACTCAGAAAATTAAGGATGGTCAGGGTGAAAACTAAATCAAGGGTGTACCCACGGTTATGTGTGGGGCCAGTGACATGCTGCACAAGGTTAAAAGATTTAGAAATGTTTTTAAAAAAATTATGACAACTGAATTAAAAGGATTATCAATGTGAATGTTAAAATCACCAACTATAATGGCCCTATCAAATTTACAAGAGAGGATAATACCACAGACAATTCACTGAGATAATCTGTCGATGACCTGAGGGGTCAATAAGGCAAAGTAAAACATCTGTTAATATTAATAAGTAGGCAGGTTGTTACTTGCTGATCCATTAGAAAGAAAGCTAACTGAATGTCTGTTTGGAGCTCTCGCCATCAAGTGAATGCCCATCCAAGGTTCAGTCTTGTTTTACCTCCGTTTCTACCACTCTCCATCTTCGCCTTCTTTACCTCCTCCATCAACATGGTTCTCTTTCTCTAGCCCAGGAATTTCTAGTGTCACTTCGGTTGTTCCACCATCCACCATTTCTGCTACCGGGGATAGCTACCTTGGGAAAACAAAAGCGCTACCCTCTCCCTATTTTGGTTGTGCAATGGATGACGCACTTCCTTTGTGCTGTAAATCAAGCCTTCATTTTCCTGTGAGATCGTGCCCGGTGGCGGGCAGAATTTCACAATGGAAGCGAGGCTTATAGGGAACCAATCTTAATGGAGATGGTCTCATAATTCTATAGCCATTACACTGTGCAATCAACATTTACTTCATAAGTTAAAGCAAAAAAGTTGTCTACTGCCGCCTTAAGCAGACTGGAGAGAACTAACCAGTGAACTCAACATGTCAGTTTGGAATGAAAACCTACATACACATGGCCCTCCATGGCACATGGTTGAATACCATTGGTTAAGATTATGTTAAAAGCTTGAACTCATTCTTCCAGGCAGCCGTTGATGGCCAGGGAGCAAGGGCAGATAAGGGGTGGAAGAAACGGATTAATCCAACTAAGGCTGCTTGAACCGAAGTTGAAAGAAGACCAGCAGAGTATCAGAGAAGCCCCTGAGATAAAATTCTGAACTTAAAGAAACATCGGCTCACGATATAGTGGAGGTCACCTAGTGCGGCACTCAATCGCTAGACAAGAAGCACTGTCAACACCAGTATAAAATGCGCCCTTGTTCACAAAAATAACCCTGGAGTGTTACCTTAGCTAGCTGATTAGAGACTTTGAATCCTTGCCTCCATTATGAATCGACACAGGCCTTTTCTGTCGGAATGCACTTTTTGAGTGCCACCATTTTGTGTGAGTTGGAGCTGCAAGGTTGTGAATTCCATTTTGCAGTTTAGACAACTGTAAAAATATGCAATGATAAAGTGGAAGGCTAACCAAAATAAAACTGAATCTTGGAAAAAAAGCGGTTCCCTCACGGTCCAAATTTATGTAGTTTTGAGTATAAATGGCACGTGTGAAGCAATTTTTGAGAGGAGATCTTACTCTGCAAGTGCAACTTTTAGTTTTCAGATTTTCTGTCATTTTGTATGTTTTGTTATCCCTGCCTCAGTTTGTATCTATAGCACAATAACATGGTATGGTAACACTATAAAGGCTTTTCTGTGTGCTTCATTTACCTTGTAATTTCTTCTTCTTATTAATAATTTCACACTAGGATTAGAAACGGCATTTTGGAAAAAATAATCCATAATACAATGAGCCAGTTCTGGAATAACCTTTCTGAGGGATTTTGATTGACACAAAAGGTTTGAACTGTCCCGTCTTCCATTGTCGAATTGAATCACTTTCTTTTTTGGAACTATAGCAGATGAATAATAGTAGTAAAAACACACTTGCTACAAATAGAACACTTTTTTATTCTTATTCATTGTAACAAGATAATATTGTTGTAACCGGTTATTTTCTTGCCCGGTGCGGGATTCGATACGGGATGTACTGCGCCACAAGGCGACATCACTAACCGCTCGGCTGAAGGGTCAGAGCCGTTACCTAGGGGCTAACGTGTCTTATTACTAGTTTACATTGTTTATCTGATGGGTAGGACTGGCCCCCACCCCTCTACCACACGCATACCCTCCCCTTAAAAAGAATTTTGCTGTTGATTTTTTTTCCTTCTTCAGGAAAACCGCAATAAAAAATGTGCCATTATCTGTCAGTATTAATGCTTGCACACGCTTACCTCCAGACAATTCCTGGGGGGGTGGGGGGGGCTGTTTTTTAGGATTGGATAATTTTCTACCTGTCTATCTGTCTGCAGAGAACATAAACACTTGGTTTGTATTAGAACATTTTATAGTTGTAGTTTCTTTAAGAAAACAAGCAGGAATAATAAACGTTGACGTAAAATTTAACCAATATAAGACCCGCCACTACGCTGCTGGGTAAGTTTGGTCCTCCGGACTGGCGGTGGCGATATAGCCCCCCCCCTCTCTCACAGGCCAAAGAGGAGGTTTATGGATCACGGCTACTTCCGTGCCTACACCCCATCGGATCTGCCATCAACATTTATGGATGCGGTTGAGGGAGGACATGCAGCTGGCTGGTGTGACAGCGCAAGATGCAGAGGACAGGACACGATGGAAACGGATTATTCGCGATGGCGACCCCTAACGGGAGCAGCCGGAAGTAGTAGTAGTAGTAGATGCGAAACAGTGTTCGTCAGTGACTGCTGGGATGGGCTCCAGCATCCCCGCGACCCTGAGAGCAGGATAAGCGGCTCGGATGATGGATGGATGGATGGAAGTTCGTCTATTTGGTTAACGTGAAAAAAATTGCGAACGGAAGTGTGAGGAACTGGAACGGAAACAACGTGACGATTGCTTTATTTTATTTCATTTGGCTTCTTGATTACGATTGTAAACTACTAATTAGACACGTTAGTCCCTAGCTAACGGGTCTTACCCTTTAGCCGAGCGGTTAGTGACGTCGCCTTGTGGTGCAGTACACCTCGTATCGAATCCCGCACCGGGCAAGAAAGTAACCGGTTACATTGGTGGCAACGGTGGGATCCGGAAGTGTGCAGATCCTCAGAAGTCTCTTCGGAGCGCGGGAAGAACAAAGCGTGAGGGCGCGCTTCCGGGGAGCGATATTATGAACCCTACATAGGCCTCGCCAAAATCCCGTTTCTGGCTTTGTCACGTGTGCGCCACCGTAGCAACGCGAAAATATGTTGTTATGGGGTTAGCGCTCATCAAGGAAACGCTGTACACCCACAATTTAACCTGTCTAAGTTATCCACAATCAACATTAACGTTTTTAACTCAATCTTTGCTTGCTCGTACACCCACAATTTAACCTGTCTAAGTTATCCACAATCAACATTAACGTTTTTAACTCAATCTTTGCTTGCTCCACGTTTGAGCATAGGATACTTCACCCCTTATCATGACTACAAACAAAACGAGCTCCTATATTGTAGTAATATGACTTTTACAAGTCTTACACATTAGCGCCACCTTCAGCTCTTGCACATTAGCGCCACCCTCAGGAAGATGACATATTTGACTCTGTCGTGATGTAATACTCAATGTAAGCTTTCTTAAATGTGAGAAAGTCTATTTATTAGATATATGTTCATTTTCAGACAACTAACGTTACTTACCTCCGTTCTGTTGTTGACAGCCAGCAGTCCAAAATTACAAAAGCAGCCAGCTGTCCAAAATTGCGAAAAATACAAAATTACAAAATTGAAGGTAGCTAACGTTAGCTTTGCTTCGCACCGAGTTGATAGTTGATTGTTTCCTTAGCAACGCAGCGGAAATCCGGCGTCCGTTCGCGAGATTTGGGACAGGGTACGGGATTTTGGCGAGGGCTATGTAGGGTTCATAATATCGCTTCCGGCGAGGGCGACGACTGTAAACTACTAATAAGACACGTTAGCCCCTAGCTAACGGGTCTGACCCTTTAGCCGAGCGGTTAGTGACGTCGCCTTGTGGTGCAGTACACCCAGTATCGAATCCCGCACCGGGCAAGAAAATAACCGGTTACACGATTGTTGGGTTTCGATTTGGCGGTCGACATATACTGGATTGGGACGAAAACGCAGGTAGAAGATGACGATATGGAATTTGATGACCGGACGGAGGAAAAGGGCGAAGTAATAATAAATAAACTTTATAAAGTGAGGCAAATATGAGGCGAGCTAATGTCAGAGCTGTAATGTATTGGGACTTATGTTAATGCGCATGCGCTCTGGTTAGTCTTTGATGGGGGGGGGGCTCTCGCGAGGCGAGACTAGGAAGTAATGTTAAGTATGAGCCGAACTGGAAGAAACGCAGATGTAGCCTGATGGCTGAGTATCCTGACTTTGCTAAGTTCTAAGTAAAGAGTTCGTTTACAACCAATGTCTCTCTCGTCTCTAAGTCGAATCTTACAAGAGCGTCTGCTAGTCAGAGCAGTAAAAGATGCTCAGAGGAGACAAGTTCAGGTGATGGTAACCGGTTTTCTTGCAGAAGGTTAGAGAGGGGGGATTTTAAAATAATACTTAAATTCAAAAAGGAAGCTGAAAAGGTGAGGTCCAATAGCGTTGTCTGGGGAGCTGAAAAAGAAGATAGGGGAAGTGGAAATGGGCAAGATTCTCCATGATGTAAACTTGATGGTTTAACGTAGTAATGAAGAACAGAGACAAGGGTTTTTGTATTGAAACTATTTGCAAAAAGAAGCAGTGTGTAAAAGAAGAGTTCTGGTTGAGAATGAAGTTGCTCTGGAAGTGATAACTGGCATTCCCATTGATGAGGATCTGGAAAGACTCAAAACGAAGATTTGTGGATGCGAGGTAAGCAGAATAAAGAGATTGCTAAAAACAATGAATGGTGAAAGAGATGGAAGTTTTCAGTTTTTCTTGAGTTTCAGGACTTTGGCTGCATGAGTTTCCCAGTCAGCTCTTACTCCTCAGCTTCGATGTTACAAATGCCAGATATGGGAAATTCGGAGGTGATCAATGTGCAGGCTAAATGTCGTTGTGGTGGCCAACACAATGTGACATATGTGTGTTGGGAAGTAAAGAAAAGAGCAGTGGAAATTCAACAAGTGATAACAGGTAACCCACATAAATCATACTGAAGCAGTGAAGCGAGTGCAAGGACAGGAAGGAATGGGAACAGATCAGCAAAAGGCTTGAGGCAGATGGGAAACTGGGGTTCTTGGAGAAAGGATTATTCTTCAGTGGAACACACTGAGTTTGATAGCAAATGGTCAAGAATTTAAGGGAATTCTTAAAGATCTCAGAAATTATAGGTATTCAAGAAACTTGACTTAAGCCAACATTGGATTTTGTAAATAAATGCTGTGATAGTATGCGCAGAGATGGAGTAGAGGGCAGTGGAGGTAGCTGTGTAATGTTTGTGAAGCAAGGAATAAAATATAGAGTATTGGGGGAAGGGAAAGATTGGGAATTTGTAGTAATTGAAGTTTGAACAAAAGATTGCATTATCAAAATAGTTAACATTTACAATCCCTGCAAACCTCCATTAGAATTACTGGATGAACTCGCTGTAGACCCAAAAGGAAAAGTTATTTGTTGTGGAGTTTTTAATGCTCATATTATATTATGGGATATGATGGAAATAGAGAGGTAATTGAAGAACTAATGGAAATCAAAACTCTAGTATGCCTCAGTAACAGAAATGTTACAAGAATTGATAATACATAGAAATGGTACAGAATCAGCCATAGGTCTTACTTTAGTATCTGAAACAGTGGCAAGGATTTGAATTTGGGAAATTTTAAAAGAAACAACAGGAGGAAGTGACCACTATACTAACTGAAGTACGGTTGAATTGAGAAGAGTATGAAACAGGAGGATTGTGTTGAGTTTTCAAGAGTGCTAATTGTGAAAAAGTTTAAGCAGATTAGTGATAAATGCAAAAAGTGGATGTTAATCAAGATGTTGATAAATTAAATCTTTCTGTTTGTGAAGCCATTCTGGGGGCTGGAAACAAATAAAAAAAGGAGGTACACATAAAAAGAAAATTGTACTATGGTGGACGAAGGAATGTGAAAATGCAATCTACTACTACTACTACTACTACTACTACTGTTACTTTAGGCTGCTGCCGTTAGGGGTCGCTACAGCGGATCATCCATTTCCATCTCTTCCTGTCCTCTGCATCTTCCTCTGTCATGCTCATGCCAGCCACCTTCATGTCCTCTCTCACCACATCCATAAACCTCCTCTTTGGCCTTCCTCTTCTCCTCTTCCCTGGCAGCTCCATATTCAGCATCCTTCTCCCAATATACCCAGCATCTCTCCTCCACACATGTCCAAACCATCTCAATCTTGCCTCTCTTGCTTTGTCTCCAAACCGTCCAACTTGAGCGGCCCCTCTAATATACTCGTTCCCAATCCTGTCCTTCTTCATCACTCCCAATGAAAATCTCAGCATCTTCACCTCTGCCACCTCCAGCTCCACCTCCTGTCTTTCCATCAGTGCCACCATCTCCAAACCATATAACATAGCTGGTCTCACAACCATCTTGTAAACCTTCCCTTTAACTCTTGCTGGTACCCTCCTGTCACAAGTCACTCCTGACACTCTTCTCCACCCACTCCACCCTGCCTGCACTCTCTTCTTCACCTCTCTACTGCACTCCCCGTTACTTTGAACAGTTGGCTCCAAGTATTTGAACTCATACTCCTTCATCACCTCTATTCTTTGCATCCTCACCATTCCACTGTCCCTCCTCTCATTCACACATAGGTATTCCGTCTTGCTCCTACTGACTTTCATTCCTCTTCTCCCCAGTGCATACCTCCACCTCTCCAGGCTCTCCTCCACCTGCACCCTACTCTCGCTACAGATCACAATGTCATCTGCAACCATGACAATCCACGGAGACTCCGGCCTGATCTCATCCGTCAACCTGTCCATCACCATTGCGCATTAAAACTCGAAATAAAGCTTTTAAAATGTTAAAAGAATAACTCATAATTTTCAGAATCTTATATAATATGAAGGGTTGCAAACTAATGTAAGGTAAACAATTAAAAATGCAAAGAAAGTCTTTTGGAGGAAATTTTGTTATTTGGCAGGGAGAGAAACAACCTGCTAAGATATGGGTAATGCTAAAACAATGAATTGGATAGAAGGAGTATGGGTGTCCAGTCTTTGTTCTCTCAATTTTTGTATGTTTTTGGTGGTGTCATTTTCTTGTGGATGTGTGTTTTTTTGTCTTTTGGGTTGCACTGCCGTGGGCTTGGAGAGACGAAATTTCGTCTCTTTTGTGTAGGAAAGTACGTGACTGAGAGGACAATAAATTGTTTCTGATTCTGATTTCTGATTAAAGAAGGAAAGATAAGATTTGAGATCATATACTAAGAAGTTCTAAGAATAAGTTGTATCTATTTTTTCAGTATCTTAGGCGAACGAGCTTGGCAGAGAGAATATAACTTTTTTTTTTTAATTTCATATTGTTTCTTTTGTTTCATTTTTTTAATTAGTGAATATATTTATGCAGTGGTTAGCACGGTCGCCTCACTGCAAGAAGGTCCTGGGTTCGAGCCCCGGGGTAGTCCAACCTTGGTGGGTCGTCCCGGGTCGTCCTCTGTGTGGAGTTTGTATGTTCTCCCCGTGTCTGCTTGGGTTTCCTCCGGGGGCTCCGCTTTCCTCCCACAGTCCAAAGACATGTAGGTCAGGTGAATCGGCCATGCTAAATTGTCCCTAGGTATGAATGGGTCTGTGCGTCGGCCCTGTGATGGCCTGGCGGCCTGTCCGGGGTGTCTCCCCGCCTGCCACCCAATGACTGCTGGAATAGGCTCCAGCGTCCCCGCAACCCTGAGAGAAAGATAAGCGGTTCAGATAATGAATGGATGGATGGATGGATGTAGATTCCCATTCCACACTCTATTCCAGTTGGTGATGGTAATGCACCATAATGTTGTTTGTCAACTGACATAAAATTAACAAGAAGAAGATGGTAACAGGAAAAATTTTACATTTAATGAGGCTTTAAATGGATCTTGAAACATATCGTTACTGTAGGATAGTTGTAGGTTGTCTTGCTCAATAATCCAGGTAAAGAAATCACAGAAAGTTGAATCAGTTCATCTGAACACGTTTATTGACAGAAACGTTCTGTTACTCATCTACGTGACCTCTTCAGTCTCAGTTGACTGCAGGTAACCCCAAGCAAAGACCAGACACCTAAGAAGAGCTGTGCTGGGGAGCTCCCTCGAGCCAAGAGTGTAGCCCTGTATGCCAGCAGAGCTTTGTGAAAGTCTCCGTCTTAGAAGGAGAGACTTGATAGTCTTGACAGCCCTTCCTGCTTTGTTTCTACAGGGATATCTGGGGCTGCTTGTTACATGTGTAAAGCTGAAGTATTTTGTAAACTGAGCAATCTCATGACAGGAGACTTGTGGTCTACTATTATCCACGATAAAAAACCTATGGGCATCCAAACCTGGCGAAAACAGCTTCGCACCTCTCAATAAACTTTCTTGCTGAGGTGTTGCAAGTCAAGTTGCACACCTCTATATACACTATGAACAAAAGTATTGGGACACACCTCTTAATCATTGAATTCAGGTGTTTCATTCAGACCCATTGCCACAGGTGTATAAAATCCAGCAGCTACTCATGCATTTACAAACATTTGTGAAAGAATGGATGGTTCTGAAGAGCTCAGTGAATTCAAGCGTGATACTGTCATTGGATGCCACCTTTGCAATAAGTCAGTTAGTGAAATTTCTTCCCTGCTAGATATTCCACAGTCAACTGCAAGTGGTATTGTTGAAAAGTGGAAGTGTTTAGGAACAACAGCAACTCAGACATGAAGTGGCAGAACATGTAAAATCACACAGCGGGGTCAACAAGTGCTGAGGTGCATAGTGCGTAAAAGTCGCCAACGCTCTGTTGACTCAATAACTGCAGAGGTCCAAACTTCCTCTGGCATTAACATCAATACAAAAACTGTGCGCCGGGAGCTTCATGGAATGGGTTTCCATGGCCGAGCAGCTGCATGCAAGCCTTACATCACCAAGCACAATGCCAAGCGTCAGATGGAGTGGTGTAAAGCACACTGCCGCTGGACTCTGGAGCAGTGGAAACGTGTTCTGTGGAGTGATGAATCATGCTTCTCTGTCTGGCAGTCTGATGGACAGGTCTGGGTTTGGCAGATGCCAGGAGAACGTTACCTGCCTGACTGCATTGGGCCAATGGTAAAGTTTAGTGGAGGAGGGATAATGGTATGGGGTTGTTTTTCAGGGGTTGGGCCGGGCCCCTTAGATCCAGTGAAGGGAAATCTTAATGCTTCAGCATACCAAGACATTTTGGAAAATTCTATGCTTCCAACTTTGTTGGGACAGTTTGGGGAGGGCCCTTTTCTGTTCCAGCATGACTGTGCCCCAGTGCACAAAGCAAGGTCCATTAAGACATGGTTGAGTGAGTTTGGTGTGGAAGAACTTGACTGGCCCGCACAGAGCCCTGACCTCAACCGCATCGAACACCTTTGGGATGAACTAGAACGGAGATTGCGAGCCAGGTCTTCTCGCCCAACATCAGTGCCTGACCTCACAAATGCTCTTCTGGATGAATGGGCAAAAATTCCCACGGACACACTCCAAGAAGCTGTAAAGGGGGGACCAACTCCACATTAATGCCCCTGGATTTAGAATGAGATGTCATAAAATCTCCAGTTGGTCACTTGTGTGACTAGGCCACCCCCTTTTCTATGAGACATCTAAGGCGTCTCCATGTGCTGTCACTGTTTTGTGCATCCTTGATTTGTTCCAGTTTTGAGGTGAGCCATTGCAGTTATTGTATGCCTTACATTCCTTCTTCAGTTCCTCCTCTTCCCTGGTGACCACGATCCCACCATCCCACTTCTGACACCAATGTAGCGAATTCAGGGTATTCTATCCTTCATATCGTAACCGGTTATTTTCTTGCCCGGTGCGGGATTCGATACGAGGAGTACTGCACCACAAGGCGACATCACTAACCGCTCGACCCGTTAGCTAGGGGCTAACGTGTCTTATTAGTAGTTTACAATATTATATTTTCATATTCATTAGTCCGTTTACTGATAGAGTTCAAATAGATTTCGCAAACGAGTGCTTTAATGCTCTACCGATGTCAGGAAGCTGAGGTTATTCCCAGTTCTGTGGTCAATACTCCCACCTAGTGGTAGATAAGCGTACATACCAAATAAGTTGTGTTTTGGCAGCCATTTTAGTTCCAGCGTACAGAGTGGACGGGTAGTGTTACGTGCGTCTGTCTTTTCATTCGTCTACTGCCCTTGACACGGGATAATCTGTAAATTCACCACTAGATAATGAAATTTTATTATATATTCTAGCTTTATGTAGATAAATGAATCGAGTTTCATCCTTTTATACGGCATGTACATGTTCGGATAGCATGAGCTAACTGATTTGCTAACTTACCGTAAGCTAGAATGTCGTTAGACGTTAGCTGCGCGCGTAGCAGAATTATTTTCGCGTTACATCTTTGACTTACCTGTTATTAAGAAAATGGCTTACATTGGTTAAAGAGGAGAATGTAATGATTTGATGTGTGGTTTATGTATGTCTACACAGGATAGTCTGTTAAAATGTTGTAGCGAATTCGGGGGACAACACAACCACAGGAACTGCCGCGGCCGGGACGCGAACCAGTATCGTCCGCCGCGGGAGGCATCGCTAACCGCTCGACTAATGGGTCCGACCCGTTAGCCAACGGGCTAGCGAGTCCACTTATTCGTGATCGTTACAATATGACGTCCAGGCCATTAAAGTACCACTCAGGCGCTCACGTGCCCAGGTCACAGCAAGGATTTCCTTTTCTGCATATTTTGGTACATATTTTGGTTCCGTCGTAGTGAGACTCCTAGAAATGAAGACAACAGATCGCCACAGTCCATTTGGCTGTTTTTGTGTCAAGACTCCACCAAGACCATATGAAGAAGCATCGGCTTACACAGTTGTCTCGCGTGTTGGGCGATACTGAGCCAACACAGTTCCTGAACTGAGTTCCTTCTTTGTGTCCAGGAATGATTGTCTTTGTGGTGTGTCCCACGTCCAGCTGTTGTCGTTCCTCAGCAGATCTCTGAGTGGCTTTGTCAGTTCGGGCAAGTGTGGGGGGGAAATTGCTCATAAAGTTTACCATGCCCATAAAACGGCGGACATTGGCCACATCCTTTGGTTACGCCATGCCCAGGATGGCGTTGATTTTATCAGGCTCTGCCCTGACTCCTTGTGCATTGACGACATGCCCCGAGGAACTTGACTTCTTCATGGCAAACTGGCACTTGTCTTTCAGAGTAAGCCCCGCCTCTTTGAATGTGTCAGCACGCTGTGCAGCTTGGCGTCATGTTCTGCACGGTCGGGTCTGTGCCGTTGTTTACCAACACGGGGATCGCCGGTTCGAATCCCCGTGTTACATCTGGCTTGGTCGGGCGTCCCTACAGACACAGTTGGCCGTGTCTGCGGCTGGGAAGCTGGATGTGGGTATGTGTCCTGGCCGCTGCACTAGCGCCTGGTGAGAGAGAGAGAGAGAGAGAGAGAGAGAGAGAGAGAGAGAGAGAGAGAGAGAGAGAGAGAGAGAGAGAGAGAGAGAGAGAGAGAGATCCTCCCACACGCTACGTCTCCCTGGTGAAACTCCTCACTGCCAGGTGAAAAAAAGCAGCTGGTGACTCCACGTGTATCGGAGGAGACATGTGGTAGTCCGCAGCCCTCGCTGGATGGGCAGAGGGGGTGGAGCACTGACCGGGACGGCTCGGAAGAGTGGGGTAATTGGCCAAGTACAGTTGGGGAGAAAAAGGGAGAAAATTACAAAAGAAAAGAAAAGTTCCGCACGGTCTCTTGCTGTCACAAGGACATCATCGGCGTGGCAGAGCACTCCTTCCCTTCCCTCTACGAGCTGAGAGATCCTATTCTGGAAGCCATGTGGAATTGCATCCATCTGTCTATTTGCAGAGAACATAAAGACTTAGCGGTATTATGTCCAAGCTATGGCCAAATGCTGGACCTAGTGTGTAGTCGGACTTTTTATAATTGTGGTTTCGTTTAGAAAACAAACGGGGGGGGGGGGTAATAAAACCTTGAGAGAAATGAAACCAAAGTTAAGACTCGCGGCTGCGTAGGGTGCGCATTGGTCCTCCGGACTGGCGGTGGCGGTGTAGCTTCGATGTCGCCTTTTGGTTTTCTTCTTCTGCCTTTTTTCTTTCTTACCACCGAAGTAGAAGCTTTCGTCCGGTCGGGCACAACATGATAAATGTCACATTTAACGAGTCTTCAAATGGCTCTTGAAACGTGTCGTTCTCGTGTGTTATTCTTAAAATAACATCTGCGTTTTTGAAGTCATGCCAGCTTTCTCTCTCGGTGGTGAGACTGGAGGAGCGGCCATCATTTTACAAGCCTCGGTAGGTAGACATATCAGTGGGCTAGCTTAACACAAATTCAGCGGATATCCAACTACAGGTGGCCCGTTGACATTTGGGTTTATGATACGAAGCTAACAAACTGCGGACAACAGCGTTAACTGGATAATTAATTGACTTTGGTTTCTGCGGTATTCTGCTTAGTGGTTATTGTCATAACTCGTTAAGGTTTTAGCTCGAGCTCGAGACAGTCTTGTCCTTCGTTTCAGTGCGTAAACTAAAGATGTCGCGAGTCAACCTGTTCAGCTAACTAATGTGGATAATTCAACTTGTTTGTTTGTTTGTTTGTTTTTAATACAGAAAATTGGTATGCTATAGCGTTGCACCGCCTTGGACCAAACCTGTGGAAAACTTTTGCTCACCAATATAATATACAGTGATTTCTCAAAGACACAAACTGAAACGGAAGCTCGGATAAATGATGTATCCAATTGGTGTGGGAAGCAGTCCACGACGACCGCAGAGAGATTTCAAAACAAAACAATGGGCTGATTCTGGGGAAAGGGGAAGCCACGCCCATCAAGAACCACCTGCCAGCATGGGATGGCAATTAGAAAGGGAGCTACACAACACTTCCTCTCATGAGCGATACAGTGAGGAGTGTGCTGGCCTCACTGTGGGCAAGGAGCAAGACCTAAATGGAGATCAGTTGACGTTGAGTGCTCCAGACCAGGAGCTGGCAAGGAAAAGGAAAGAGCTTCAAGAGATTGAGGAGAAGATTGTTCTCAAGAAAGCTGCTATTGGTTTGAAAAAAGTCGAACCATTCTTAAAGATGTCACATCTGATATTGACAGGGGAAGAAGAAAAGGATTTCTCACATAGTAGAGCTGACTTGTCTGGAAACAGTAATGAGCTCTTCACACAGTTAACAAAAGAAAATGGGGACATTCTCTCCTTTATTAAGAAGTCAGCTTCATTTGTTTCTACACCTGCTCAGAAAGGCACAACTCTGAGAGACAGGGTGAATTTGATCTTACAGCGAAGGTGGCCTCAAGGTCATTCCTCAAAGGTGAGTGTTGCACAGATTGACCAGATACATTTTTGGAACACAATTCTTGTCCACACAATATTTTGATGTTCACCCCCTCTAAACTACCCCATCTACCATGGTTTAAATGTAACACAATGTATATATTTATTAGTGTTCTTAGCACAGCTGTGTTCCACAGCACATATTCAACAGCTTTATAAATGTCTCCTTAACTGTGATGGTCCTAAAGTCTCTAGTGCAGTCATCCACTGGAGCCAACAGTTTCACAGAGATGAGTAAGCAGGAGGACCATCCCCTTAAACTCAGAGTGAAGTTAATGAAGAAACGATGTAGTAATTCATGGGCACCGCAAGTAAGTGGGGAGGTACGTATGTTTTGATATGTTAAACGCTAGCACTACTTCATCAAACCAGCCATTGTCCATCTCACTATTGCTTGCATAGTGTATCAACAAATTAATTGAACTTCAAAACAGGTATATGAATAGGCTGCCATAAAATGAATTGTAATAATATGGCTATGACTTGCCATGTTAGTGGGTAAGGTGGTGTCTACTAAGGGTCTAATTTCAGGGCACATATTGGATGAAAAGTAAAAATATATTAGAAAATTTTGTAGATGACTGAACTAGTTTTGATTTGAAATTACTAAATAATAGTCCATATCAAGCTCATCTAGAAATGTAAAAAAGAAAGATGCCCATGATTTAATGGGTTAATATAAAAGAACGTATTGCTTAGTAAGACTTTTTGACAGCACTTCCTCTTGAATCTTTTAATTCCATCCATTCATCCTTTGTCTTAACCGCTTATCCTGCTCTTAGGGTTGCGGGGATGCTAGAGCCTATTCCAGCAGTCATTGGGCGGCAGGCGGGGAGACACCCTGGACAGGCCGCCAGGCCATCACAGGGCCGAATCTTCTAATTTGTCCATATAATGCTAATGTGGGTTAGCTACATACAAAAAAAGTTTAAAAAAGATTTCAAACTGAAGATGATGCTCTTTTCTTTGTGATAATCTATTCTTTGGACTTCACAAGTGATAGAGTAAGCAGACAAAGTATGAACAAATCCTGCCTGGATGCTGCCATAACTTCATGGGTTCATGCATTAATGTGTGGTAGATGGGTTGCTCTCTACAGCAAATCATCAGTGTTTGCCTAATAGCTCACTTAATCTCTATGTTTGCAAGGTCCCTGATTCTGAACCACACCTTTCGAGCCAGTGCCCTACCTCAACAGTGGAGGAAGAGAACACAGTTGCCAAAGGATTTCAACGCTTCCTCGGCGTTCTCAACAAAGGGGTGGACGTCAGTCTGCTCACCAGAATTGTCAATGATGACAGTATAGCCCTCCCTTTGAGTGGGGAGCCCTTGCATACTCAGCCTCCTTTTTTAAAGAGCACATTACAGGCACCCTCCAAGAGTGAGAGTCAGGGATCATACAGTGGAGCCCCCCAACTGGACTGTAGTCTATCCAAAAGCAGAGAGAGGAGCGCTGAACATCTCAACCATTGGGGATCACACAAAGACAAACACAACCTTCCTGATGAGCAGTATGTCCAGATAGAAGGTGAAGGGGGTGGTCATTTTGGCTCTAGGAGCAGATCGAGGTCTCCCCCGGCAGTGGAAGAGAAGGAAGTGAGGCTTGAGGAGCAGCAGGGACAAGTGAGGCTAAAGGAGCAACAGGGACAGCTGCAGAACATTCTTGAGACTTTGGGGTTGAGCATAGATGCAGATGAGCTGAACAGATTAACAGAGCGGACCCAGGAGAGGCTATACGGTAAGAAGGAAGACGACGGACAAAGGGGTGATGACTCACAGGAGAGAGATAGATGTCAGACAAGCCCTCAAAGAATTCACAGGCATTCCTCTTCCTCCACCGCAGTATCTGGCAGCGTTATTCCAAACCTGGCTCCTGTTCAGCGCTCCCTTAGCAATGTCTCTGAGGATAGCAGAAAGGAAAAGCTTACTTCTGAAATCAGTCACTCCAGAGAGAGGGGTGGAAATGGGGACAGAGATGTGGATGGAATCAACTCAAAAGAAAGCTCACTGGCTGAGAATCCTTACCTTGAAAACACAACAGGTCTTTATCCTCACCATGCTGCACAGTTTACATTTCCAGAATACAGCTCAGCCCAGTACTACAGTTATGCTGCCTACCAAAGCGGGGCGTTCAATGGTGCCAACCTCTCAGCCTGGCAGCACACCACCCATACCACCACCCCCTACCCTTCCCATCCTACATATCCTTACTCGCAGTATCCCTTACATCAATTCACCAGCTCTACGGCTTCACCTGACCTTATTTATCCTTGCCTTCAGCCCAAGAAAAACTTGTCATTCACACATTCTCTCTTGACTGTGAAACCCAACCTGGCAAAGAATAAGGGCAAACATGGAAATCAGTCAAAGTTACGTCGCCTTACGGTCATCAAAACTCAGCAATCACGAACCAAACACAATCATCTAATCCATCTTACAAAATCAGAAACAAAATTAAAGAAATCTTCGAAGGCCAAGAAAAGGCAACAATACATGAAAAATCGAAGGACACAAAAGAGAAAAGAGAAGCGGGCCCTCAAAAAAGCCAGCAAGTCTATCAATCCACCTATGGGCTGCAGCTCTCTGGGCAGTCTGGGGGTGCCAATGGCATCCTCGGTAGCCAAACCAGAAACACAGGAATCAGAATGTGACAAGCTGCTAACTACTGAAGAGGATGTAAAGGCAAATTTGAAGAAAAAGGTGAGCTCGATTTAAATGCACTTCATTTTTACAATAACTGCCCAGTTTTAAAATGTTTCCTATCTAAGCTTTCTCCATTTATTGTCTTTGTATTTGTATGAATCAAAATTTATGACAGTTTTTTTTTCCACCAAAATTTTCAGCTTGAGGAGTTTAATGAGAAGATGAAGGACATAGTTACTTAACTGGCTGAATCTTCTTCCTAACCTAAAGCATTGGTTAAAGTAAGTGAAACCCCTGTAACACTGCTACTACTACTACTACTTTCGGCTGCTTCCGTTAGGGGTCGCCACAGTGGATCATCTGTTTCCATCTGTTCCTGTGCTCTACAGCTTCCTCTGTCACGCCCGCCACCTGCATGTCCTCCCTCACCACATCCATAAACCTCCTCTTTGGCCTTCCTCCTTTCTTCTTGCCTGGCAGCTCCAACCTCAGCATCCTTCTCCCAATATACCCAGAATCTCTCCTCCGCACATGTTCAAGGCATCTCAATCTTTACTCTCTTGCTATGTCTCCAAGCCATCCAACCTGAGCCTTCCTCTAATATACTCTTCCCGAATCCTGTCCTTCTTCGTCATTCCCAACGAAAATCTTAGTATCTTCAACTCTTCAGCTCCGCCTCCTGTCTTTTTGTCTGTGCCACCATCTCCAAACCATACAACGTAGCTGGTCTCACTACCATCTTGTGAACCTTCCCTTTATCTGTTGCTGGTACCCTTCTGTCGCAAGTCACTCCTGACACTCTTCTCCACCCACTCCTCCCTGCCTGCACTCTCTTTTTCCACCTCTCCTCCGCACTCCATTACTTTGAACAGTTGGCCCCATGTATTTAAACTCATACACCTTCATCACCTCTACTCCTTGCATCCTCACCATTCCACTGTCCTCCCTCTTTTTCACACATACAGTGCATCCGGAAAGTATTCACACCCCTTCACTTTCCCCACATTTTGCTATGTTACAGCCTTATTCCAAAATGGATTAAATTCCTTTTTTTTCTCATCAATCTACACACAATACCCCATAATGACAAAGTGAAAAAGGTTTTGTAGAAATTTTTGCAAATTTATTAAAATTAAAAAACTGAAATATTGCATGTACATAAGTATTCACACCCTTTGCTGTGACACTCAAAATTGAGCTCAGGTCATCCTGTTTCCACTGATCATCCTTGAGATGTTTCTACATCTTGATTGGAGTCCATCTGTAGTAAATCCAATTGATCGGACATGATTTGGAAAGGCACACACCTGTCTATATAAGGTTCCACTGTTGACAGTGCATGTCAGAGCAGAAACCAAGCCATGAAGTCAAAGGAATTGTCTGTGGACCTCCGAGACAGGATTGTATCGAGGCACAGATCTGGGGAAGGGTACAAAAAAATGTCTACAGCTTTGAAGGTCCCGAAGAGCACAGTGGTCTCCATCATTCGTAAATGGAAGAAGTTTGGATCCACCAGGACTCTTCCTAGAGCTGGCCGCCCAGCCAAACTGAGCAATCGGGGGAGAAAGGCCTTGGTCAGGGAGGTGACCAAGAACCCGATGGTCACTCTGACAGAGCTCCAGTGTTCCTCTGTGGAGATGGGAGAACCTTCCAGAAGGACAACCATCTCTGCAGCACTCCACCAATCAGGCCTTTATGGTAGAGTGGCCAGTCTGAAGCCTCTGCTCAGTAAAAGGCACATGACAGCGCGCTTGGAGTTTGCCAGAAAGCACCTAAAGGACTCTCAGACCATGAGAAACAAGATTCTCTGGTCTGATGAAACCAAGATTGAACTCTTTAGCCTGAATGCCAAACGTCATGTCTGGAGGAAACCAGGCACCTCTCATCACCTTGCTAATACCATCCCTACAGTGAAGCATGGTGGTGGCAGCATCATGCTGTGGGGATGTTTTTCAGCGGCAGGAACTGGGAGACTAGTCAGGATCGAAGGAAAGATGAATGGAGCAAAGTACAGAGAGATCCTTGATGTAAACCTGCTCCAGAGCGCTCAGGACCTCAGACTGGGGCGAAGGTTTACCTTTCAA
The DNA here is from genome assembly GCF_029633865.1 of Lampris incognitus. NCBI lineage: Eukaryota > Metazoa > Chordata > Actinopteri > Lampriformes > Lampridae > Lampris > Lampris incognitus. The sequence continues at coordinate 55,279,604 of NC_079215.1, read as the reverse complement.
CACGACAACGACCCTAAGCACACAGCCAAGACAACGAAGGAGTGGCTTCAGGGCAAGTCTGTGAATGTCCTTGAGTGGCCCAGCCAGAGCCCAGACTTGAACATCTCTGGAAAGACCTGAAAATAGCTGTGCAGTGATGCTCCCCATCTAACCTTACCGAGCTCAAGAGGATCTGCAGAGAAGAATGTGAGAAATACCCCAAATATAGGTGTGCCAAGCTTGTAGCTTCATACCCAAGAAGACTTGAGGCTGTGATCGCTGCCAAGGGTGCCTCAACCAAGTACTGAGTAAAGGGTGTGAATACTTATGTACATGCAATATTTCAGTTTTTTATTATTAATAAAATTGCAAAAATTTCTACAAAACCTTTTTCGCTTTGTCATTATGGGGTATTGTATGTAGATTGATGAGGGAAAAAAAGGAATTTAATCCATTTTGGAATAAGGCTGTAACATAACAAAATGTGGGGAAAGTGAAGGGGTGTGAATACTTTCCGGATGCACTGTATGTATTCCGTCTTGCTCCTACTGACTTTCATTCCTCTTCTCTCCAGTGCTCCAGTTCTCTCCACCTCTCCATGCTCTCCTCAACCTACTACCTACTCTTACTACGGATCACAATGTCATCCGCGAACATCATAGTCCACCAGAGACCCCTACCTGATCTCATCCGTCAACCTATCTTATTACCCTTGCAAATAAGAAAGGGCTCAGGACCGATCCTTGATGTAATCCCACCTCCACCTTGAATCCATCTGTCATTCCTACTGCACACCTCACCACTGTCGCACTGCCCTCATACATATCTTGCACCACTGTTACATTGTTCTCTACCACTCCCGACTTCCTCATACAATACTGCACCTTTTCTCTCAGTACCCTGTTATATGCCTTCTCTAAATCCACAAAGACACAATGTAACTCCTTCTGACCCTCTCTATACTTGTCCATCAACATTCTCAAAGCAAACATCACATCTGTAGTGCTCTTTTGTGATGTGAAATCATACTACTGCTCGATAATCATCATCTCTCCTCTTAACCTGTAACAATGTCACTCGGTCTGCATACCTATCTACGCAATATTCATCATCTCCACCTGTCACTTACAGCTAACAACACAGCCATACTCACTCACACCCTGGTTACATCCCGTATTGACTACTGTAATTCTATCCTCTTTGTTCTTCCCCTCAAGTGTCTTCATGAACTTCAATTGGTCCAGAATTCAGCTGCCCGTATCATTACCAGAACTCCTTCCATAGATCATATCACTCCTGTTCTTCAGCAACACCACTGGCTCCCTGTTAAATACCGTATTGACTTCAAGATCCTGCTCCTCACTTTTAAGGCTCTTAATAACCTAGCTCCTTCATATCTTTCTGAACTAGTTCATATCCACACGCCCTCCCACACTCTCAGATCCTCCTCTGCTCTCCAACTCACTACACCGTTGGCCCGCTTGACTACCATGAGGTCTAGAGCCTTCAGTCATTCTGCCCCCCGCCTATGGGAACTCTCCCCCACAAGACATTCACAACACTGATTCTCTTTCAACCTTCAAATCCCATCTCAAAACGTACCTTTTCAAACTGACATATTCAGTCTGATCCAAGCTTCATTGAGTTTTGTGCAGATGGTGGTTTTATACTTATATCTGTTGTATTAACTTTTTATTGTCTACCCTGCTTTGTTTTGATTTTATGCTGTCAGATACAGTGCTGCTTGTTTTTTTTTTTACTGTGTTCTGTAAGGTGTCCTTGAGTGCTCTGAAAGGCGGCCACAAATAAAATGTATAATTATTATTATCATTATTATTAATCTAGCTTCCAATACTCTTTCCCATATCTTCATGCTGTGGCTGATCAACTTTATACCTCTAGTTACTACAGCTCTGCACATCACCCTTATACTTCAAAATCGGTACCGGTATACTTCTCCACTCCTTAGGCATCTTCTCACTTTACGTGATTGTGTTAAACAATCTAATTTAAACTCCACTACCATCTCTCCTAAACATAGCCATGCCTCCACATGTATGTCATCTGGACCAGCCGCCTTTCCACTCTTCATCATCTTCATAGCTGCCCTCACATCTTTCTTGCGCATCCACCACACTTCCTGAGTCACTATCCCCACATCATCCAGCCTTCTCCCGCTCTCATTTTCTTCGTTTATCAGCCCCTCCAAGTACTCCTTCCACCTTGTCAACACACTCTCCTCACTTGTCAGCGCATTTCCATCTCTATCATTCATCACCCTAACCTGCTGCATGTCCTTCCCAGCTCGGTTCGTCTGTCTAGCCAATCGGTACAAGTCCTTTTCTCCTTTCTTAATGTCCAACCTCTCATACAACTCACCAAACGTCTTTTCCTTTGCCTTCGCCACCGCTCTCTTCACTTTATGCCGCATTTCCTTGTACTCCTGTCTAATTTCTTCATCTCTCTGACCGTCCCACTTCTTCTTCACCAACCTTTTCCTCTGTATACTTTCCCATACTTCCTCTTTCCACCACCAAGCCTCCTTGTCTACTTTCCTCTGTCCAGATGACACACCAAGTACCTTCCATAGCTGTCTCCTGCACTGTTTCTGCAGTGGTTGCCCAGCCATCCAGCAACTCTTCACTACCACCCGACCTGCTAAAATACACATTAATTAACCACCCAAACTCGACTTGTAAACCTCCAAATTTAGCCAGACTACAGCAAAGTGAGCAGTGTTGCGCTATTTCGTTTTTGGACTGTTTTCCCAGCATAATGCAGTGATTGCAAGGCATAGCCTGTTGTATAGTAGCCTAGTAGCGTCTGGGTCTAGGCTCCTAAATAAACAGACGAATTGTTCCAAACAGTGTTCTTTATTGCTGAATAGCAGCAAAACAAGTAACCCTTCATTGAAGACATGAACTTTCTCTCTCTCTCTCTCTCTCTCTCTCTCTCTCTCTCACACACACACACACACACAAGCCTCTTTTCTAAATTAAAAAAAGAGTTTTGGCGGTGTAAACAAAAACTATGGATACCACTAAGGGACAAAACTCATAGGTGAAGTGTCAACACTCTAAACCGCATGCGTTGACCAAAACCACAATTGCAAATTCAGAATCAGAATCGTGTTTATTGGCCATGTAGGTCTGCACATACATGGAATTTTGACTCCGGTCTCGTGGTTCTCTCCATGTACTTAACATAGAATAACAACACTACAACACAACAATCTTCAGATGTATACACAAGGATTGACTTGTACAGGTGAAATAAGAGGTGGATACGGTGCAGAGAATATATCAGAGATGCTGAAATAGATGTTAGCAGGTTACTTACATGCCTGAGGTAGATGGACATGACAGAGCATAATGGTATATGTACAGTGTACAGTACAGTATAGACAAAATGGTTGGATTTATTTGACAGTATTAAGCATTCATCTGAATGATAGCCCGTGGAAAGAAACAGTTTTTATATCTGGTTGTTTTGGGGTACAGTGCTCTGTAGTGCCTACCAGACGGGAGGAGTTGGAACAGGTTGTGACCAGGGTGTGATGGGTCTGCAGTGGTGTTGCCTGCCCATTTCCTGAGTCTGGAGATGTATAAGTCCTGAATGGAGGGCAGGTTGGCACCAATGATTTTCTCTGCAGACCTAACTGTATGTTGTAATCTGTCCCTGTCCTGTTGGGTGGCCGAACCAAACCAGACAGTGATGGATGTGCAGAGGACAGACTGGATTATTGCAGTGTAGAACTGAATCAACATTTCCTGAGGCAGGTTGAATTTCTTGAGCTGACTGAAGAAGTACATCCTCTGCTGTGCCTTTTTGATGATTGGGTTTATGTATGTTCAACCTTAGGAGGCTGAACAGGGGGTCTGTGATTTCCTTCAGGTGGGCCAACACCAGTCTCTCAAAGGATTTCATGACCCCAGATGTTAGGGCAGTGGGTCTGTAGTCATTTCATCCTGTGATACAGGGTTTCTTGGGGACGGGGATGATATTGGAGCTCTTGAAGCAGGAGGGAACTTCACACAGCTCCAGTGATCTGTTGGAAGATCAGTGTGAAGCTGGTCAGCACAGACTTTAAGACAGGAGGGTGACACTCCATCTGGTCCCCATGCCTTCCTGGTCTTCTGTCTCTTTGTTGATTGTAAATTGATGATAAAACTGCTTGCGTGTATGTGTGTTTGCGAGAGAGCGACAGAGAGAAAGGTGAAGAGGAGGTTGACTAGTAATGCACAGCCTAGCCTATTGCACGCAATGTTTTTGTAAGCCATTTATAACTTACTAGCAGCGCTGCTTTGTCACCCGCCTACACGAACCCGTGACATTTTCTTTTTTGGGGGGGGGGGTTTGCCCCCCTTTTCTCCCCAATTGTATCCGGCCAATTACCCCACTCTTCCGAGCCGTCCCGGTCGCTGCTCCAACCCCCATCTGCCAATCCAGGGAGGGCTGCAGACTACCACATGCCTCCTCCCATACATGTGGAGTCGCCAGCCGCTTCTTTTCACCTGACAGTGAGGAGTTTCGCCAGGGGGACATAGTGCGTGGGAGGATCACGCTATTCCCCCCAGTTCCCCCTCTGCCATGAACAGGCGCCCCAACCGACCAGAGAAGGCGCTAGTGCAGCGACCAGGACACATACCTACGTGTGGCTTCCCACCCGCAGACACGGCCAATTGTGTCTGTAAGGATGCCCGACCAAGCCGGAGGTAACATGGGAATTCGAACCAGCGATCCCCCTGCTGGTAGGTAACAGAACAGACCGCCATGCCACCCGGACGCCCCTAACCCATGATATTTTCTAATAAGCTTACCTGAACCCGTCCGATCTGAGAGTTGTGGGTCGACCTGCTTATCACTAGTCCTTGCAATCCATTTTTGAACTCACTGCAAGTGTTCATGGGTAACTACACCCTAGACTGCGTTCTCAGCTTGTGAATTGCGAGCAGCTTATCCGCTATTTTATTTGGGGGGGGGGTCTGGTGAGCAACAGAGGGACCCAACCACTGAAGTAGATGCCCCTTTGTTGGACTGGCAAAACCAAGCAACGAGCTGAAGTTGACGAAAACTGCAGGACTGGGTTATTGATTCTCTGTGGGCTTCGTAGCACTAGCAATGCTTGCACATTACAGGGAGTCATTTTGAGTCACTGTTGATCTCAGAAATATTACCTAATGCACCTTTAAAGGACAGGAAGAAACATGAAGTTACAAATCCAAATCTGTTTTAACTGATTGACACCTGTGGGGATATGTAATGAAGGCAGAAGTGTATGAGCACACCGAATTCCAGAAATCCCTTAAAAGCGAAACCGAGTAGTTAATGCTGTTAAACAAACAACAAGGATAAATCTGGGTTTTAGCCATGGATGTTGTGTTGGTAAAGGTATTTTCTCACATTTTTCTGCTATATCTGCTTACTAGCCACAACCGCTTCCCTTCTGCATCAAACTCTACCTGCAACTTTCATCTGCATTTGGCTGCATCATTGTCCCATTTTCCTTGGAATGCCCTCGGCTGTCTGTTTGGTGTTGATCCCATTTGGAATTAACTGTCATGAGTGTTAGAAATGTATGCATAGTGTCTAGGAACAAAACTCTTTTTACTTTCTAATTAGCTGTATATTGATCACTGGAAATTAGAAAGCAAGCTTGTGTGTGATGTGCATCATCATCAAGACTGTCATTTGGTTAGATATTCGTTGACTTAATAATCTACCTTTTTGCTGGACCTACAGGGAGATCTGCCAAAGTACCTGTGAAAGAAGATGCCTAACAACTGCCTGCTGTAGAGGCACCATGCTATGATGGCTGATCCTGGGAACCACAAGACGGCGAAGAGAAGTTTTCCCCCCTTGTCAGACTAAGAAAAAAAGCCTTTATTTCCAGTACCACTAAGGTTGGATTTGTACCGACATAATTTCTCCTCAAACTCAAACACGTATTTGTCTTTTCTTAAGGGTGTTGTGGTGCAACACTTGATGCTATTTTCTTTAAAGCCTGGTATTAACCCTGTTATCAAACATTTGAAATTGTCACCATTTTGCTAACTTGTCATTTCACTCAGTTCTGTCTGACCTCTTCTGTCTTGGGTCAGTGATAAAGGATGGAAGTGGTTTTGTGATTCAGAAGTCATATGGTCAAATCAGGTTGTCAAACGTTTCTGTTGATAGCGAGGGGCACTGAAGTTTTATCCCCCGTCAAATATGAAAGTTCTGAGTTAAAAAAGGGTGTGGGAAACCCCCGTTCCTGTGTTACCGTTTAAGTTTGAGTAAGAGTTGAGAATGGAATTCAAACACAGCCTGTCCCATATCTTGCTACTTGTTCTTTCACAAGCAGGTTTCCAAATGGGGAAAATGTCCCTTTTTGTAAATGTTCTTGTTAATAAAGAAATCTGGTCACAAGATGTTAGCTGAACTCGTGCACTTTGTATTCATGCACTTTCTTGTGGTTTGCATTGAGAGAAGTTGTATTTTATCAGTCAACAGGTCTCTGTAGTTTGTCAGTTCCACATCTTTAATAAAAAAATTCAAATCACATACTGAAATTAGAGAATACAATTAAGAGATTGTTCAACACAATCTTGGAAAGTGAGAGGACGCCTGAGGAGAGGAGAAGAAGTAGTCTGGTAGCGAGTCTGAAGAACAAGGGTGATGTGCAGAGCTGTAGCAAGTGCAGAGGTATGAAGCGGATCAGCCACGTCTCGGGATTTGCGCGTGATCGTGCGCGTCACGTGACCTTTCGACGCGTGTTGGTCGCACCCTTCGCCAAGTCCTTAGCTGTCCTAGAAAATAAATCCCAGCGTTCTGTTGTGGAGTTTATATGTGCAACTTAAAATGTTTTAATAAACGCATTCAATTAATAATGAACAACTGAAATGCAAGGATATTTAGATATTTGGGGGGGGGGGCGCTATTGCTTGAAAAAAGTAAGTGAAAAGCAGAAATCCAGACCTAGTAAAAAAACCACCTCGCCTCGTAATTTAAGTGACCTACGGTAACCCAATTGGCAAAAAAAGTGCACCATCAACAAAACTTTAATGGCAGATTTTAGGTCATTAACGTCATCACGCCCTTATTTTCCCTTATATTGTGACCACATTTTTCATGTGTATTGTTTATGACCTTGGTGTTTGCCACCTGAACGGTCTTGGTGGCTACCTACTGTTTCAGTCCAGCCAGCATAGTATGTTCAACTTCATTTCTGATCTCCTCATCATGTTCTTCATATATTTGATAATTCTGTTATCCTCCTTCAATTGTTGTATTAAATTGTGTAAACACAACAGCCACTGAACGTTGTCGGTCTTGGGAGAGATCCCTCCTCTGTTGCTCTCCCTCAGGCTTCTTTTTTTTCTCCCTGTTAAAAGGCCTTTTTTTTAGGGATTTGTTCCTTATCCGATGCGAGGGTATTAGGACAGGATGTTGTGTTGCTATAAATCCCCTTGAGGCAAATGTTTAATTTGTGATAATGGTGTAACCGGTTATCTTCTTGCCCTGTGCGGGATTCGATACGGAGTGTATTGCACCACAAGGCGGCATCACTAACCGCTCGGCTAAAGGGTCAGACCTGTTAGCTAGGGGCTAACGTGTCTTATTAGTAGTTTACGGTCGTCACCCTCCCCGGAAGCGCGCCCTCGCGTTTTGTCATCCCGCGCTCCGAAGAGACTTCGGAGGATCTGCACACTTCCGGATCCCACCGTTGCCACCAATGTAACCGGTTATTTTCTTGCCCGGTGCGGGATTCGATACTGAGGTGTACTGCACCACAAGGCGACATCACTAACCGCTCGGCTAAAGGGTCAGACCCATTAGCTAGGGGCTAACGTGTCTTATTAGTAGTTTACAATGGGCTATACAAATAAAATTGACTTGACTATCTATCTATCTATCTATCTATCTATCTATCTATCTATCTATCTATCTATCTATCTATCTATCTATCTATCTGCAGAGAAAATGAACATTATGGTCAAGCCGTGACCAAATGCTGGACCTGGTGTGTAGCCAAACTTTTTGTAATTGTGGTTTCATTCAGAAAACAAACGGGGGCAATAAACCTCGAGGGGGAAAATGAAACAAAACATAAATAAAAAACAAACAATACTCGTGGCTGCGTAGGGTGCGCATTGGTCCTCCGGACTGGCGGTGGCGCTGTAGCCTCGATGTCCCCCTTTTGTTTTCGTTTGTTTGGTTTTTCTCTCACCACCGAAATACGAGCGTCCGTCTCGTCGGATAACATGAGAAATGTCACGTTTAAACAGTCTGCGGATGGACGCTGAAGCTCGTCCTTGCGGGTTATTGTCAAACGACCGTCTGCCCCTTTGAAGTCATGGCGGTTTTCTCTCGGCGGTGAGACTGGAGGAGAGGAGAGGAGCGGAGCGGTCGTCGCCTCACCGGCCTCAGTGGGTAAACGTATCAGCGGGCTATCTTGACGCAAGACGTCGAGCCGGTTCAAGTTTTTCAATATATTAGCTCGGAAGAAAGTTTCGAGACACCCAACTACAGGTGGCCTCGTCGATATTGGGGTTTATAATACGGAGCTGTCGCGCTAACTAGCTAGCTAGCTAGCTGCGGGCCACAGCGTTAACTGGATAATCCACTGACTTGGTTTCTGTGGTGTTCTGCTTAGCGGTTATTGTCATAACTCGTTAGGGGGGGGGGTTCTAGCTCGCGCTCGGCACGGTCTTGCCCTCCCTTTCACTGCGTAATCTAAAGATGTCGTGAGCCAACCTATTCAGCTTGCTAATGTGGGTGGTTCAACTTTTTTGTTTGTGTTTTCCCTTTGATGCAGAACAACGGTATACTAATGCGTTGCACCGCCTGGGACAAACACGTGTGGGGAAACTTAGCTCTCCGCTATAATAGACGGGGAGCTGAAACACAAATAAACGATGTATCCAGTTGGTGTGGGAAGCAGTCCGCGAAGACCGCAGAGAGACGTCAACCCAAAACGCTGGACTGCTTCTGGGGAAAGGGGAAGAAGCCACGCCCATCAAGACCCACCCGCCAGCATGGGATGGCAAGTAGAACGGGAGCAACGCAACGCTTCCCGTCATGAGCGACACAGGGAGGAGTGTGCGGGCCTCACTGTGGGCGAGGAGCAAGACCTAAATGGCGACCAGCTGACGTTGAGTGCTCCAGACCAGGAGCTGGCAAGGAAAAGGAAAGAGCTTCAAGAGCTGGAGGAGAAGATTGTTCTCAAGAAAGCTGCTATTGGTTTGAAAAAAGTCGAGCCACTCTTAAAGATGCCACTTATTACAGGGGAATTACAACATGATTTCTCACATAGTAAAGCTGACTTGTCTGGAAACGGTAATGAGCTCTTCACACAGTTAACAAAAGAAAATGGGGCCATTCGCTCCTTTATGAAGAAGCCAGCTTCATTTGATTCCACGCCTGGTGAGAAAGGCACAACTCTGAGAGACAGGGTGAATTTGATCTTACGGCGAAGGTGGCCTCAAGGTCATTCCTCAAAGGTGAGTGTTGCACAGATTGACCAGATACATTTTTGGAGCACAATTCTTGTCCACACAATATTTTTATGTTCACCCCCTCTAAACTACCCCATCTACCATGGTTTAAATGTAACACAGTGTATATATTTATTAGTGTTCTTAGCCCGGCTGTGTTCCACAGGATATATTCAACAGCTTTATAAATGTCTCCTTAACTGTGATGGTCCTAAAGTCTCTAGTGCAGTCATCCACTGGAGCCAACAGTTTCACAGAGATGAGTAAGCAGGAGGACCATCCCCTTAAACTCAGAGTGAAGTTAATGAAGAAACGATGTAGTAATTCATGGGCACCGCAAATAAGTGAGGAGGTACGTATGTTTTGATATGTTAAACGCTAGCACTACTTCATCAAACCATCCATTGTCCATCTCACTATTGCTTGCATAGTGTCTCAACAGACTCATTGAACTCCAAAACAGGTATATGAATAGGCTGCCGTAATATGAATTCTACAAATATAGCTATGACTTGCCATGTTAGAGGGTGAAGTGGTGTCCATTGGGTCTACGTTAAGGGCACTTAAATCATATTGGATGAAAAGTAAAAACATGACATTTTTGTAGATGACTGAACTAGTTTTGATTTGAAATTACTAAATAATAGTCCCTATACTTCTTCAAGCTCATCTGGAAATGTAAAAAAAGCAAGATGTCCATGATTTAATGGGTTACTATAAGAAGGTATTGCTTAGTAAGAGTTTTTGACACCACTTCTTCTTGAATCTTCTAATTTGTCTATGTAATGCTAACATAGGTTAGCGACATACAAAAAAAGTAAATAAAAAAAAGACTTCAAACTGAAGTTGATGCTCTTTTCTTTGTGATAATCTATTCTTTGGACTTCACACATGATAAAGTAAGTAGACAATGAACAAATCCTGCCTGGTTGCTGCCATAACTCCCATGTGTTCATATGAGTTAATGTGTGGTGGATGGGTTGCTCTCTACAGCAAATGGTCAGTGTTCGCCTAATATCTTGCTTAATCTCTGTGTTTGCAAGGTCCCTGATTCTGAACCACACCTTTCAAGCCACTGCCCTACCTCAGCAGTGGAGGAAGAGAGTACAGTTGCCAAAGGATTTCAACGCTTCCTCGGTGTTCTCAATAAAGGAGTGGATGTCAATCTGCTCACCAAAATTGTCAATGATGACAGTATAGCCCTCCCTATGAGTGGAGAGCCCCTGCATACTCAGCCTCCTTTTTTAAAGAGCACATTACAGGCACTTTACAGGAGTGAGAGTCAGGGGTCATACAGTGCAGCCCCCCAACTGGGTTGTAGTTTATCCAAAAGCAGAGAGAGGAGCGCTGAACATCTCAACCAATGGGGATCACACAAAGACAAACACAACCTTCCTGATGAGCAGTATGTCCAGATAGGAGGTGAAGGGGGTGGTCATTTTGGCTCTAGGAGCAGATCGAGGTCTCCCCCGGCAGTGGAAGAGAAGGAAGTGAGGCTTGAGGAGCAGCAGGGACAAGTGAGGCTAAAGGAGCAACAGGGACAGCTGCAGAACATTCTTGAGACTTTGGGGTTGAGCATAGATGCAGATGAGCTAAACAGATTAACAGAGCGGACCCAGGAAAGGCTATACGGTAAGAAGGAAGACGACGGACAAAGGGGTGATGACTCACAGGAGAGAGATAAATGTCAGACGAACCCTCAAAGAATTCACAGGCATTCCTCTTCCTCCACCGCAGTATCTGGCAGCGTTACTCCAAACCTGGCTCCTGTTCAGCGTTCCCTTACTAATGTCTCTGAGGATAGCAGAAAGGAAAAGCTTACTTCTGAAATCAGTCACTCCAGGGAGAGGGGTGGAAATGGGGACAGAGATGTGGATGGAATCAACTCAAAAGAAAGCTCACTGGCTGAGAATCCTTACCTTGAAAACACAACAGGTCTTTATCCTCACCATGCTGCACAGTTTACATTTCCAGAATACAGCTCAGCCCAGTACTACAGTTATGCTGCCTACCAAAGCGGGGCGTTCAATGGTGCCAACCCCTCAGCCTGGCAGCACACCACCCATACCACCACCCCCTACCCTTCCCATCCTACATATCCTTACTCGCAGTATCCCTTACATCAATTCACCAGCTCTACGGCTTCACCTGACCTTATTTATCCTTGCCCTGAGCCCAAGAACAACTTGTCACTCACACATTCTCTCTTGACTGTGAAACCCGACCTGGCACAGAATACGGGCCAAAATGGAAATCAGTCAATGTCACGTTGTCTAAAGGTCATCGAAACTCAGCAGTCACTAACCAAACACAATCATCTAATCCATCTTACGAAATCGAAGAGATCTTCAAGGGGCAAGGCAAAGCATAAATACATGCAAAATCGAAGGTTAAGGAGGCAACAGAGAAAAGAGAAGCAGGCCCTCAAAAAAGCCAACATGTCTACCAATCCAGCTATGGGCTGCAGCTCTCTGGGCAGTCTGGGGGTGCCAATGGCATCCACGGGGGCCAAACCAAAAACACAGGAATCAGAAGGTCACACGGTGGTCAAACCAAAACCACGGGAATCAGAACTGTTAACTGAAGAGGATATAAAGGCAAATTTGAAGAAAAAGGTGAGCTCGATTTATATGCCCTTAATTTTTACAATAACTGCCCGGTTTTAAAAATGTTCCCTATCTATCTAAGTTTTCTCCATTTTATTTTTTCTTATTCATTTTGTTTTGTCTTTGTATTTGTATAAATCCAAATTCATTCAAATATTTTTTTTACCAAAATTTTCAGCTTGAAGAGTTTAATCAGAAGATGAAGCACAAAGTTACGTAACTGGCAGCATCTTGTTCCTAACCTAAAGCATTGGTTAAAGTAAGTAAAACCCCTTTAACACGTTTATGTATAAGATGCTTATGGAATGGAAATTTGATCATTATTTACATATTTTTTTTAATTCCAATAATAAAATTTGGTGTATTCAAACCTAAAGGCATGATTAAAAAAAATTCCACTTAAAGGAGATTGAGTATTTGAGAAAATTAAAACAAAATAATTGACAGTGCCAATTTTATGTGCTCCTTAGCTTAAAGCGGTGTTAAAGCTGTTTCTGTCCGCTAGAGGGCAGACAGAGCTACTGCGATTCCAAAACACACACACACACATCTAAGCCACACCTCACCCCTCCCTTCCAGTCAAGTCAATTAGCCCAGTATCACAAATTTCAAATTTACCTCAAGGGGCTTTACAGCAACTCCACATCCTGTCCTTAGACCCTCACATCGGATAAGGAACAACTCCCTAAAAAAAACAAAAAACCCTTTAACAGGGAGAACAAATAGGAAGAAATCTCAGGGAGAGCAACAGAGGAGGGATCTCTCCCCCAAGATGGACAATGTGCAGCGGATGTTGTGTTTGCACAATTTACACAATACAACATTTAAAAAGGATAACAGAATTATAATGGAATTATAAGAAATATGAAGAATATGATGAGGAGGATGCCAAGCGGTGTCCAGACGCCGCTGGATCACGTGGACCTGAGCCACGTGATCCACCATCACCATGTCAAAAAAAAAAAATTTAGTCACCCTTGAGTGAGAGAAGGATATGAAATTGAAACAGAATAACAAAATTATGTGGATTTATCGGATATCCGTCTGCCCGTCCATTATCCAAACCGCTTATCCTGCTCTCAGGATCGCAGGGAGGCTGGAGCCTATCCCAGCAGTCATTGGGCGGCAGGCGGGTAGACAGACACCCTGGACAGGCCGCCAGTGTTGAGGGGGATGCCAAGCAGTGTCCAGGTGGCGGCCACCATCACCATGGAGACCTGGGAGGAGGACAGACTGCACGTGCACACAAGGGAGACTCATCACCATTCACACACAGAAAAAGAGAAAGGGGAAGGCGTCATTCGGAGAGAGAGAACGGTGAGAAGAGAACAGTTTAGTCGATCTATATACACTGTAATCTCGTTGGCAGAACAGCGCTTGGTAAATTCACTGAGACAGAAACCGACCCGCCGTGCAGCACAAGTTGTGAAGCACTCAACTTAAAACACAACTAATTGTAGGCTAAGGCAAAAAGATCTTTTAAGTTTGGATTTAAAGGACTCGACAAAAGTGACTGCAACACAGCAAATGAAATAAACGACAGCGCATAATATGAAACGATGGCATTTTTCTATTGTCACGATATACAACGTCACAGCCCTATTTCAAGACATAAATCTCATCATTGTAAACCATTTTCCTCGGAATGCCCTCAACTGTCTGATTAGTATTGATTACATTTGGCATCAACTCAGTCATGAGTGTTAGAAATGTATGGATGGTGTCTATGAAGCAAGTTTTTCCCCTTGGCAGAGTAAAAAAAAACCCGTATTTCCAGTACCCCTAAGGTTGAATATTATCAGATTTGTACCGACATAATTTCTCCTCAAATTCAAACAAGTATTTGTCGTTTCTTAGGGGTGTTGTGGTGCAACACTTGATGCTATTTTCTTTAAAGCCTGGTATTAACCCTGTTATCATCAAACATTTGAAATTGTCACCGTTTTGCGAACTTGTAATTTCACTCAGTTCTGTCTGACCTCTCCTGTCCTGGGCCAGTGATAAATGATGGAAGTGGTTTTGTGATTCAAAAGTCGTATGGTCACATCAGGTTGTCAGATATTTCGGTTAACAGTGAGGGGGACTGGAGTTTTATCCCCCCGTCAAATATGAAAGTTCTGAGTTAAAAAGGGTGTGGGAAACCCCCGTTCCTGTGTTACCGTTTAAGTTTGAGTAAAAGTTGAGAATGGACTTCAAACACAGCCTGTCCCATATCTTGCTACTTGTTCTTTCACAAGCGGGTTTGCAAATGGGGAAAATGTCCCTTTTGTAAATGTTCTTGTTAATAAAGAAATCTGGTCACAAGATGTTAGCTGAACTCTTGCACTTTGTATTCGTGCACTTTCTTGTGGTTTGCATTTTGAGAAGTTGTGTTTTATTCATAGACAACAGGTCTGTGGTTTGTCAGTTCCACATCTTTAATAAGCTTTTCAAATCACATGCTGAAATTAGAGAATACAGATTTGAATTGCGATAACACACTATGCCCCCCCCCATACACAAAAGTTCAGTGTTTGTAAAAGAATAAATCGATGCCTTTGACAAACAAACTAGACCGATATCTTCCAAATAAATGACAGAAGTCGTCACACGGCAGTCTCTTGTAACACTGCAATCCAAAGACCCGTATTTCACGTGATGCTCCAGTCCATCTTCTTTTCTTTTTTTTTCATAAATATAAGATGGGGTTCTGGTGCCGATCTAAAGCTCGTCCTTTTCTTCTCCTTCGCAATAGCAGGCTGCCCTCTGGCTGTTCATGTAAGGCCTGCAGCCCAGGGTCCACACGGTGTTGAACAGGGTGTCCGCTACTGTCTCACATGCTAAGAGGAGAGGGGAGACACACATGCAGTCACATTTACACGTGGTCGCCGTTCAGTGCCGTCCAAAGCGTTGAGTATTTTGAAGAGACGGGCGGTGTGGCTGCTGAAGACCATACCCGTGAAGTCTGAGGGATGGTATGCGGTTGTTGTTGGGGTTTTTTTTGGGGGGGGGTTCAGTGGTGCCCCCAAGGGGTGGCCAGGAGTGGCCACGGCCACCCTGATACTATCCCTGCCCCCCCCGCTGCCCCCCCCCAGCCACGAGTGGCATATGCAGAATATGCTTCTGATTATGCATAATATGTTTCTATCTGATATTTTGCATTAGGTGCTGTTCATTTAAATCAATAATGTATATTTTTCTTAACTCTCATATTGACAGTTTTCCACTAGGCTATACAGTATACTACAGCAGCATCATGGAATTCCCAAAATTCAGTCATGGCTTTTGGTTTTGGTGTGCCACCCCCCCCAAGATTTTCAGTGGCCCCATTTGGCCCCCCCCCCGATGAAAAATTTCTGGGGGCGCCACTGGGGGGGGGGGGTTGTGATGCAGTGCCTCAAAATACTGACCTTCAACTTTTGAAACGAATCCCAGGCTCCTCTTGAGGTCAGAGCAAATACTGTGAAGACACCAGCGGAATTTGGAGTCACACCGGTACTTGTTGGAGCCGCAGGTGTCGTAACAGATGTCCAGCTGATTGCAGCATTTGGTCATTGCAGGGATGCCCATGTCCATCTGCAAACATGGCAAGGGTCAGTGTGTATGTGCTACATTTTTTGCATCAGAAGAGTAAATACATGAAACTTCTTAGTCGTATTTATCGAGTGTAATACATTTACAGGGCTTGTCTTTGTGATTTAACACCAGGACGACCGGGATTTCGCTCCTACCCTAAAACGACCATGGGCGGTCAATATGACCGCCGGTTTTTAAACTCTATATTCTGTCAAGATAAATACCCAATTGAGATATTAATGCATATGTTAGTGTGTCTGTTATACTAACTGATAACATTTTAACAACTTTGATACTATTTTTCAAACAATTTAAAATGGCGGTTGTCCAACGCCTGTCAATGCTGCAACGCCTCGGTGGTAGTCGTGGTGCGTCTGTAACCAGACATGTTGGAAATAACCAGGAGTCAAGTTTAGGCTTATTGCTCTGCACTGGAGAACGCTGGTGTGTTTCTAGGGCAGAGCGACGAACTTCACGAAGGAAATGACGCGACCAACACACGTCATAAATAGTGACATCACGTGCAAATTAAGAGCGGCCATTTTGACCGCCCATGGTCGTTTTAGGTAGATCTTATAATTTAAAAAAAAATTTTTTTTTAGTGCAATTGACCTAAAACTCGTTTTAAATGCAAATATGTGCTGTTTTTGGAGAATTCAGGGAGAATTCTGTTATTAAACTTGGAAAATCCAAATCGGCCAAAATGACCGTCTTGCACGAGATACATACTCCATTTGGAACAGGAAGGCCTAGAAAATAGGTGCTGCATCCATCAGGCTCAGGCATCTGGAAGTCTGGACGCGGAAGAGGAGCTTTACCTGAAAATGACAGATAATCCAATCAAGTGTATGCTTTTTGAAAGCACTGTGACAGAAAATATAAGCTGTTTGATAAGTGACCCAAGTGTCAGAAGGTGATGACTGCCCCTGCGGTGACCGCCCTGATGCCTTTATAGGCCGGCACACAACCATGCTCCATGTCAAAACCAACACAGTTGACATCTCACTATGTAACCTATCTTGAATATCTGTGTGATGATTATCATATCGCGAATGTAAAAAAAAAATGTCACATCATAAATGCAACTTTAAACCCAAGACGACATTTGAGCACCGCCCCAATCACCCTTTGAACCCTATCAGCCCAGGCCACAGTCCACTCCCAGTTTCTGTTCTCATGATGAAGGGGTAGAAGAGAGTAAATCAACCCTACTAAAACTCAAGTGACTTACTTCTAGGAGCACATTGGATGATATTGAATCATTGCATTTCCGCGTATAAATAAATACAGGGGATCCTGACCTCGACTCGTCCTACGATCAGTTTTACACGCATATTGGGCTTCCGGAAGAATTGCAACCCAAGTATGGAATAAATCGGTGGTCAGTCAGAGCACACAGGTTATTAACCACAAAACCAACAGAAATGTCACACCTGTACACACAAACCACACAAAGTTGGACTAATTTGCATCATTATAGGCTACTGAATATTCTGCATTTTAATTTTAAGTTACAATCTATTTCCGGAGTGTAGAAAACGGATTGCAGTAATGCAGCCTATCATTTAACCTAGTTGATCGAGCAATTTACCGTGTCGACACCGGTACTGGCACATTCCGTCACGCCCGCCCAGGAGCTCCAGCATGGAGTCAAAGTAGCTGCCGACTGTCTCAAAACTGCCCCTGATGGAGCTGAGGCCCCAGTCACCCTCCTCTTCCTCCTGTGGGCTGTCAGAGGGCTGTCCTGATGCTGTCGGTGGTACCTCTGCGTCTTGGCTGAGGGTACTACAGATGGACAGGGCAAGGAGGAACAGAAGGACAAGCAGGGATCGATATGCCATCCTGTGGTTTCAGAAAGCGCTAAGGACACCACACTTGGTTTGGCGGTTCAGAAAGTGAAGAGATTTGAGAGGGATCACAAACACAAGAGATAACGCCGAAAACTGCAGTGTTGCTGCAAAGAAGTGGACTTTGAGCCAGTCACAGGGCCGGCCTCCAATGTGGAGGCTCGAAGTTCAGCTTGGAGCAAGATTTTACTTATCAGTATTTACCCTGAAGGCTTGGTGAGATGCTGGGTGATGTGCCTTTCATTTAGATGAGTGGATTCAGTTTCATCTCAGTGCCAGAGCCACTCATTCTTATATAGCTTTTGAATCTGAAAATTATTGCCGTGTTAACCATAGATACCAGGAGCAGTGTCAACTGAAGATCTTTTGGATATTCAGCTTTTCATTGAAAATCCATTAAGTAGTAATAATTTTTACAGAAAACAAACTCTGGGTAAGGATAAGTGGTTTGAATAATGGATGGATGGATAAATTAAACTGTAAGCTGAATGGGATTCAACATACTGAATCATGTAAAATAGCTCTCCTTTCTCAAACAGACACACCAGGTGATAGTCTTGTCTTACAAAGAATTCGGAGGGGTGATGGATTGTATTGTATAAGATTACTTTTATATACCACAATACATAGTAATACAACAAATATTATTTTATTTTGTCAGAACCCAGATAGCAAAATTGTTGTGGCCCGGACCCGTCCCACACCCGGCTTTCATCTTTCTTTCATCCGG
Source organism: Lampris incognitus (assembly GCF_029633865.1). Classification (NCBI taxonomy): domain Eukaryota; kingdom Metazoa; phylum Chordata; class Actinopteri; order Lampriformes; family Lampridae; genus Lampris; species Lampris incognitus. The sequence continues at coordinate 55,261,411 of NC_079215.1, read as the reverse complement.
CCCACATTCCGCATGGAATGATGGCACTTGGGCGGGCCACTCCTGTTTGCCAGATCTGGGCCAGAACCAAGCCATAGCAATGCCGCATGTGCCACATATTTGCCAAAGGTGGCCCATATTTGTTTTGTGATATTTGGGCCATATTCACCATTTACCACATGGGCAACATCAGGGTCACATCCGGATTACATGTTGCCGAGAGCACCTCATCTTTGCCAAAAAAGGTCCACATTTGATTTGGCATGTTTGAGCCATATTTGCTGTTATACATGTGGGCCACTTCAGGCTCACATCCATTTCGCCAGGGCCAGAAGAAGGCCATCAGTGCCTGAAGTGGCCCACATCCTGATGCTACCTGGGAAGGAAACAGCCATAACAAGAGACTTGCTTGGGAAGAGATTGGACGGAGGGGAGCGTTGACGTCTCTTGCCAGTTTGTAGGTTCTACCAAAGGTTCTTTAGCCTGAATGAAAGATACGTCTCTCTGAAGATGGCCAATAGCGGCACGCGAAGGGGGGGGGTAAGTGTAAAATGAATGGTGGTCAATGGATGAATTTCACAAAATCACAAACCATTGCAATTTCAGGGAACTATCTTACTATCTTTTCACGTTTATTTAAAGACATATATACTAGATATACATTTTATAAAATGCAATTTATATATGGTTGATATTTTCGTAAATTTGAGCGTCATTCTTACTCTACGAGTGACGTCATCGCGTCATTCACGTAATCTACCCAGCGAGGTCAATCGGCGTTTTTTTTAGACTAAAGCCCTTCGTTTTGGGAACCTCAGGATTGCATCTCTGCTCTTTGCAGATGATGTGGTTTTGTTGGCTTCATCAGAACGCGACCTCCAGCGCGCACTGGGGCGGGTTGCAGCGGAGTGTGAAATGGCCTGGATGAGAGTCAGCACCTCCAAGTCTGAGGCCATGGTTCTCTGCTGGAAAATGGTGGATTGCTCCCCCCGGGTTGGGGGTGAGTTGTTGCCTCAAGTGAAGGAGTTCAAGTATCTCGGGGTCTTGTTCACGGGTGAGGGTAGGATGGAGCGGGAGATTGACAGGCGGATTGGTGCAGCATCAGCAGTAATGCGGATGTTGTGCTGGACCGTTGTGGTGAAGAGGGAGCTGAGCCGGAAGGCAAAGCTCTCAGTTTACCAGTCAATCTTCATTCCAACCCTCACCTATGGTCATGAGCTTTGGGTAGTGATCGGAAGGGTAAGATCGCAGATACAAGTGGCTGAAATGAGTTTCCTCCGTAGGGTGTCTGGGCTCAGCCTTGGAGATGGGGTGAGGAGCTCAGACAGCCGGAGGGAGCTTGGAGTAGAGCCGCTGCTCCTTCGTGTCGAAAGGAGCCAGTTGAGGTGGTTCGGGCGTTTGATTAGGATGCCTCCTTGGCGCCTTCCTTTGGAGATTTTCCAGGTACGTCCAACTGGGAGGAGAACCCGGGGTAGATGTCCAATCTGGCTTGGGAACGTCTTGGGATCCCCCAGGAGGAGCTGGAGGGCGTTGCTGGGGAGAGGGACATCTGAGTGCCCTACTTAACTTGCTGCCAGCCCGACCCCACCTCAGTAGCCCCACAATCAATGTAATTAATCCATTATTATTATTGCCGCGAACTAAATGGGGGGGTAATCGGGAACCGCCACAGCCGGGACGCGAACCCGTATCTCCCGCACCGCGGGTGACAACGTTAATCAGTCGACTAAAGGGTCCGACCCGTTAGCCAAGGGCTAACGTTATTCGTGCACATTACACTACCCCCCTCATTCGGGAAGCGGGTCCCCGCGCTTCAGCATATCAACTCCCTCACGCCTCTTGGCGCACGCGCTTCCGATGACCTCACGGTCTCACCATCCCACTTCTGACACCAATTGCAGCGAACTCAAGGAGGGCACCCGGGAACTGCCACAGCCGGGACGCGAACCCGTATCTCCCGCACCGCGGGCGACAACGTTAAGCAGTCGACTAAAGGGTCCGTCTACTTATCCATGCATGTTACATTATTATTATTATTATTATTATTATTATTATTATTATTATTATTATTATTATTATTATTAATTATACAAATTTCCTTTAACTTCATGCCATAATACAACATAATAACCGGGCCCATTCCTTGGGCCTAGGGTTAGAATGAGGTAGAAGTCTATGTGATGGATAGTGCCTTTCTTAGGATATGAGATGTTCCAAGTAGTGCGATCTTCTGTAGTTCTTGTATTCTGATGTTACCCGGGATCCGTTGGGTGTATTTCTCCATCCCTTTTTTTTACAAGTCCCAGGGCTCCTGTCACTACTGGTATTGTTGTGGTTTTCATTCCCCACATTCGTTCAATCTCGATTTCAAGGTCTTTATATTTCGACAGTTTTTCAGTTACTTTTACTGAGGTGCTCCTTTCAGTCGGGATGGACATGTCGATGAATAGGCAGCTTTTTTTTGTTCTTGATTATAATTATAATTATAATAATAATTATTATTATTGAGTAGCTTTGAGGACAGTGAGACATAACACCTTTGGGACCCTTTAACAAAAGAAGACTCACGGTTATCGAATCATAAAAATAAGTTTTTAGCCATTCAACCGGGTTGAGGCTAGATGGGATACAGCCACGGACGGAACTGACGCAAAATCTCCCCCAGGCGTATTTCGTTGCTATGGCGATAGCTAGCCTAGCTAACCTCCTGAGCTACCGCGAGTTTGGACTTCGGTTTTTAAAGCCAGATGAATGATGAGTCGGATGAATTAGTTTTCCTCAAAATAACTACAATTTCACATAATAAAAACTAGTAATTGTGTATTTCAAATGAAATATCATTGTTACTTGTGCCTAGATACTGCTTCCCAATGCTAGCAAGCCAGCTAAGTCCATATAAAACGGCAGCTAACGTTAGCTAGTGTCTGCGACACTGTAGCTATTTATCCATAGAGATAACATCATATAATTCTGTGCATTTATCCCTATTAAGCGAGATTTTGCGTCACTTCCGTCCGTGGCTGTACCCCATCTAGCCACAACCATTTAGCCGCGTCTCAGCCCTACCTCGCCCATTCATTTCCGCTTGCACTTCCTAGTGGTGGCAGCAGGCGCTCCCAAAGTAAAGAACAATCGAAGTGACAGAGAGTGGGGGGTCTTATTCGGGTGGTTTCATTGGCGACACAATAAGACATACACGGAAGTGGGTGAGCTAAATAGGAACAACGCTCTGACGGACCATGTGTTTCTCTTTTATCAGTTCCACTTGGAAAGGGAGAAGGAAAAGCAGGGATTAAGAGGAAAGGAATGGAGATAGTGCAGAAAAGGTGGGAGGAAGACCAGAAAGGAAGGGGGTATTACAAAATACAAAAATCTGTCATAACAAAGAACTACGGAAACAGAAAGGAACAGAAGGGAGGAAATCATAGTAACAAGGCTAAGATTGGATCACACAGGATTAAATGGCACTTTGTGTATGATGGGGAAGAGGGACAGTGATAAGTGTGAGAATCGTGGAGTTAAAGAAAACGCTCGACATGTATTATTGCATTGTAACATGTATGAAGTGGGAAGAGAAAGGTTACAGGGTAAAGTCCGAAAGGCGGGACGGGAGTGGAATCTGATGGGGATACTGCGAACAGAAGGAGAGGAAGATGGGATTAAAACCATCAGGAAGGCACTCTTTACTTTCTTAAACGGCACAAGGAGGATGGGTAGAATTGAAGAAATAGGGTAAAATAACGTATTATACACACTCTTGTGCAGTAGGTGGCGGTATACGCCGTAATGCCGTTTGTGTTCCGCCGGTAAACCTAGAGACGAAGAAGAAGGAAGCGACGCAGAAGAAGAAGACCACATGTTTCTGGGACGCCTGGTTTTTTTCGTACCCGTTTTCCGGCAACGCTGCCTGTGATTGGCTAGTACTCGCTGCCTCCGTTGGTTAGGTCGGTTGAGGTCAGGGTTAGGGATAGGCTTAGCCAATCAGAGATCGAGTAGGGGCGGGTCTTCCGGGAATCAGGTGACGACTACTAGCCAATCAGAGGCAGAGTTCCCGGAAAAAACGGGTGCGAAAGAAATTCACGCCTCTGGGAGCAGTTTGTGTGCGGAAAGACGTTTGTGGGTCGTTTCCCGTAAACAATTTAGGCGCTGTAAGCTAGCTTTGATGCTCACAACAACGCGGGTCACCGCCCCAAGCATTATGGCGTCCTCCGTGTGGCGAGGGGTTTAAATCTAAAGTTCACGCCGAACTGCGGAACAAATGAAGAAGCAAAAAATAGGATATTCCGATCTCTTCGCGGGACTGCCTGCCGAAGATGTCGCCCGCCCCTGCGGACCGGCGCCTCCAGACAGGTAGACCATGTTGCGTCTTATAGCTGCTGCGGGTGGTCTTTTAAGAGAAGTGGGGCAATTTTGAGAGAACGCCTGCCAAGAAGTCCACGACGCCCCCTCCCCTAAACCACCCACCCCGATACGGGCCCCGGAGCAGCGGGAGAGACCGGGTTTGTGTCTCAGGGCATCAGCTTGGTGTCGGTATACGATGGGGGATTTCACCAACTATGACAACGTGGGGTTAAAAACGTCGCCCGCAGCAGCTTTAACCGCTTTCAGAGATTTGGGATATGTTGGGGTCATCTGTGGACACCTTGTCAAATGTCACCCATCCTTCTCACAGCGACTTGTCTGCGCGTGAGCAGAACGCCAAACGCACGTGTGCCAGAAAGAGGCAACTTAGCGAGGAGCTGAACGCCAAACGCAAGCAGGTAAATATGACATAAAGGTGCGAAGAAATGGCACGTGGGCTAAAATGACGCAACCGTTTGCAGGGCGCTACGCTGACCAGTAAAAGTGGTCGCCAGGCGTGGCAACCAGGTATCAGCTTTTGGTCGCCGATGACAATATGGTTGCCATGTTTTGTGTTATCAGGTCTGCTTTTCTCTCCAGTAACGTGCAATTCCCACATTGGTGCATTTCTGTCACACACACACACACAAACACACAGCAGGTAGACTCACTAATAACAAATCAATAATGGTGCCGTAATGTGTAGCATTTACATCACATTAATTGGCAATGTTATTTTGGTACACTTAATCATAACCCCCTTCTGCAAAATGAAGCAGATGTGTCAATTTTACTTATCTGTGCCATGTAGAGCTTTTCAGACAAGTGTTGATTGCTTTCTTGGGTGTGTTCCTCCCTGACGTTAGAATTCAAGGAAAACTACAAATGTTCTCTGCTGATGTGGCCATTGACTCTTGATCAGTTGGGTTTTGGTTTTGATGCAGCCCGTTTAAAAAGTATAATTGAAACCAGGAAGTCCAGCTCCTGCCTTGCTCATGAACTAAGAATAGGTTTTTGGTTGTCATGTTTAGGACTGGACCCTTTGATCACTTTGGGCCACCAATTCCTGGCTTCTTCCCTAAAGAGCATAGCTCTTCAGTTCCAATGGAAGAACTTTGAATTTGCTTGATTTGTACAATCAACTAAAACTGTTTTCTTTGTTACTGTCCCACAGCAGAATACAAAAACAAAAAAAGGGAACGCATCCCACATACATCCTTCTAAGCCCAGAGACTATCGTGTGGTGAAACATGAGTGTGGGCAAACGAGTGTTGACTTCACCAAAGAGCTGGACCTTTGCCGCTACGATGGTAAAGTTGATCAGAATGATATGGATCACAAAGGCCAGCATCACCCAACTAAAAATAACCAGAAGAAGCATAGGCAGAGCAACAGATGGGGGCCTACCAATAGAACGGGGTGCCATCGAGCGAACCGTAGAAGTGGAACTTCAATCAAGGGCAGAGGAAGTGGAACTTCAAACAAAGGCAGAGGACGCCGTAGCCTAGGCTGTGCTATTCGGGGTGGAGATTTACGAGGAAAAGCTGATCAGTTCAAGGTCCGTGGCAGTAATTCAGATGAGGGGATATTTGCATGGTGCTGAGTGGGAAGAAGACTGCATTGAATCTAGTCTCCTTACTGTACCTTGAAGATTTCTCTTGTGAACAGCTATCTTCTGTCCTTTGAGATTTTTACCGATCATTCTAACATTTTGTTCTCTCATTTCTAACAGAATGCCCCAGTGGAACAGAGGAGGGTCATGACACAAGAGTTCAAAGACCAGAATGCATTGGAAGTGGATGGGCGGTTAATCTGTCGACATTTCCTTTGGGGTAAATGCATCAAGGCAGGTTATGGTTATTAAGTGTTTGTAGATCTTCGTAACTGACAAAACAGTCTTTTGCAACCAAAGAGGATGTCATTCAGTATTTTGTAAGGGTTATTTAAGGCGAGTTCTGAAGCTTGCCTTTGCTTTTGTTGCATACAGGGTGATGAATGCCAACTGGAGCATGCTCAGGGTTACAACAACCTCTTTAAAGAAGTTTGCAAATTTTATGTGCAAGGATTCTGCACTAAAGGAGAGAGCTGCCCATACATGCACGATATCCTTTGGGTTTAAAAGTCATGATTTTTATATGGTGTTGTGGTCAAATGATAATGATGATTTGTACTTTTAATGTTTGGCTACTGGTAGGTGAATTAATAAATTCTGAAATTGGGTTTCACTTGAGTGGTCCTCAAACCACTCCTGGAAGATCTTGGACTATAACGGGGAGCATTATCTTGTTGAAAGTGCCCGTCCCCTCGGTGGCCCTTGATGGATGAACCTTGTTTTGTTTTGTTTTTTTGGGGGTGGGGTTCCCCCCTTTTTCTCCCCAATTGTATCCGTCCAATTACCCCACTCTTCCCGAGCCATCTGTCCCGGTCGCTGCTCCTCCCCCCTCTGCCGATCCGGGGAGGGCTGCAGACTACCACATGCCTCCTCCAATACATGTGGAGTCGCCAGCCGCTTCTTTTCACCTGACAGTGAGGAGTTTCACCAGGGGGATGTAGTGCATGGGAGGCTCACGCTATTCCCCCCAGTTCCCCTTCCCCCCCGAACAGACCAGAGGAGGCGCTAGTGCAGCGACAAGGACACATACCCACATCCGGCTTCCCACAGTCAATTGTGTCTGTAGGGACACCTGACCAAGCCGTAGGTAACACGGGGATTCGAACCGCCGATCTCCGTGTTGATAGGCAACATAATAGACCGCCATGCCACCCAGATGCCCATGTTTGATACAATGTTAGGGTGAGCTCTGGCATCAGTGCATGGATCTGCAGGTATTAATGGACCCAGTGAATGCCAACTGAATGCCCCTCATGCAGTTATGTAGAGTTGTAACCTTGCGTGGTGGGTCTATTGCCTCATGTTGTTTATACCACTTCCTGAATCTACCATCATGGTGGTGCAGTTTTTTTCCTTCTAAATTTATTTCTGATTTTTCCCTTTTTCTCCCAATTTAGTGACCAGTCGATCCCTATTTTAGTTCAAACACCCACCCTTGTACTGCACGCATTCGCCAACTGCATCTCTCCGGCCGGCAGTCTCGAAGGAGACGCCTTGCTACTTTCGTGACAAGGCGAATCCAGGCCGAACCACTGCTTTTTCCGACACACACAAAGATGCATTTATGTGACGAACACAAGCCGACCCCGCCCCCTTCCCGAAGACAGTGTTGCCAATTATTGCTGCTTCATGGAGTTCGGCCATAGTCGGATCTGACGAGACCGAGGCACGAACTCCGGTCCCCAGTGGGGAACTGCATCGACACAAAGCCAATGCTTAGACCGCTACACCACCGTGGAGTGTTTGTGGTACAGTTTGAAACAGGATTCATCAGACCACACAACCTTTTTCCAGTCATTGACAGTCCAGTATTGATGTTTCTTAGCCCACTGGAAATGCCTTGGTTAGTTTACCATGGACAGGAGGAGTACCCTGATCTGTTATCTGCTGCTATACAGCATTACAGGCACATTTTGTGTTCCAGAATTGGTTGTTGTAACCCACAACTGTACTCTGACGTTAAGTGTTGTACTGTTGACTGGCAATTAATTGTTGTGGACCAAGCCACCCACTTGTCTCCTGTGTTCATCTACCAATGGCCTCCTCCGATGAAGCAAACACTTCGATAAGGTGTCTAGTGGTCTGGTCAATCTATCGTACGCCTTTTGAGATTGCCACCTCCACGGTCTTGGCAGTGTTGTCTGGGAATGTTCTCGTTCACCCAGATCATGGTTATCCAAAGGAGTTGAATCAAGTGCAACTGGACTTGGTATATATCCGTGAAGACGTTTCGCCTCTCATCCGAGAGGCTTCCTCAGTTCGTGCCTTTCTGACTAGACAAAGCTAGTCTGACCACTGGCTAGTCTCATCACCAGCCAGTCAGACTAGCTTCGTCTAGTCTGAAAGGCATGAACTCAAGAAGCCTCTTGGATGAGAGGCGAAACGTCTTCACGGATATATACCAAGCCTTGGCAGTGTTCAAACTCGCCCTCCTGATATCCATGATCGTGGATTTTTCAAAGTCTATTAGATCACGCTTTCAGCGCATTCTCTGTAATCTGCTCACATGCAAAGCAAGTGTGGAAATGGAGTTGCTGTTGCATACACTGGTTTTTGTCGTGACATGCAAATGGCAAAAGGAGGCCCACTTCTGCAAGGGCAGGATTTCCATTTTTCTGGTCACTGCTATGGTGGATATTAATTGAGCTGGGTCAGAGGGGCAAAGTGGATATACAGTGGGATAAATGGTAAGGGGGGTTGGGGGAATATACTTTCCTTAACTAAATCATTGACACATTCCTTCCCCTGCAAGTTTTTCCACAAATGGGGGACGTGTTCTCAGGGTCCAGCGTGTAGGTTTTCCCATACACCACTCACCGACCTTACCAAGCAGCTGCTGGATGAGGTACGTATGTTATCCTGACATGGCTTTTTTTTTTTATTTCTCATCAGTGTATTATTTGCATCACTGTGTGTTGAAAATATGCCTTTTTATATCCCACTTCTGTAGGTATTAAAAAAGGATTATGAACTTAGTGTGCAAAATCGTGGTTCAGGGGAGCCAGAGAACACAGAAGAGAACATGACTCCTGATGACACAAAGCCTGACATATGTCTGCATCCCATCAGGTACGACTGTAATTACTTTTGATATATAGAATCTTAGTGCGACAGTTAAAATTATGTTTACAACAGGATATTTGTCATCAATCCTCAAGACAAATTTTGATAGAATAGATTTACCCAGTCTTTGTTTGTGCAGGTTGACCCGCAGTAACTTAAAGCTTTTGTCATTTTTACCTTACAGGCCTAATTTTTACAACAGTTCATGCCCAACAGAGCCACTGGCTGAGACGGAGGCCTTGATGGGGCAGACTACCGGCCTGGCTAATGTTGCTGAGGATGCTATCTCACCACCGTGTATCACAGCTGCAACTCATCCCCCCAACCTTCTCTCACATTCTCCCAGCTGTAAGGAGCTAGTTTCTTATTCAGTTGAAGCTGTGCTTGGATCTCAAAAATCCCAAAATTTCCCCAGTCTTTTTGCAGTGCCTCGAGGCCAGGATTCTGGTGCTTGTTCTTCCCCACAGACTTTCGGTGATTGCGCTCCAAGCTCTGGATACCAAAATGAAGCTCCTCACCCCTCAGGTGGACGTATTCCACTAATGAAACGACCTTTCCACAGTCTTTTTGCAAACCCAGTTACTGACAACCCTAAACAGCAGTTTCCTTTGAGGACTACATCAGAATTGGCTAAAACTACCCCTCATCTCAACGAGTCTACTCCTACAGACCGCTTTAGTACAACTACTTTTGGCAAAACAGCTACAACTGAGCGTAGGGAGACCACTGAAAGACCTTCCCTCTGTCTTTCGGTCGGTCCTGTTATTAAGACTACTCCATTACCTCCAGTGAAAGCCGAGCCAGTCCCCTCAGAGATGCCATCCATTCAGCCAGCTGTTTGTACATCATATTCACAACACGGAACGCAAATGGCTTCTACGTCAAAAAGACCTTTCCAGGACTTGTTTGCAGGTCTCATTAGTAATGATCTCCTCCAAACTCTTACTCCACCAAAGTCCCCAGACTCCCTTCCTAGATGTGAAAGGAAAAAGAGCGAAAAATCAAATGTAGCTGTACATATAAATAAATGCCCAAAGAAGGTGGCCAAACCTACTTGTAGAAATGTCTCAAATTCTTTCAGTGAGATGTCAACCGATTCAGTTTACATCAATGCCAATTTAGAAACCTCCAGAGCCCAAGCTCAACAGCAGCTACCAGATGGTTCATCCCAAAATGGTAAGAACATTGAATGCACCATGTGGTCTTTGGTTACGGTTTGGAAATCACTTGCTGAAATTTTCATTGCTGTTTCGATTTTGTAGCCTCATCTAAATCAACAGCTGCCGATTTCAAGACCTTGTTTCTGCAGTTGAGCCCATACTGCCAGGATGGAGAGAGAGGGGACAAAACCCAGAGCAAATCCTCATTAGGTATAGTGTTCATTCATAAGTGTTAGCCATATGAGAAGAACCTTGCACCAGGTGCTTAATGCTTTCTGTTGTTTTGTTTTGTTTTTTTGTTGCCTTTTACTATTAGAACTCATCCAAACACTTTTGGTTGTAATTTAGGAAGTAAAAATGGGGAACAGAAGAGCACCGGGTCAGTCTCCACTAAACAACTGAAGAGAGGAGAAGAAAAAGGACGAAACGGGGAAATGAAGGCAGTGGAGTTAAAGGAGACGGGTCTGGGGGACGAGCCAGTTGAAAATCTGTTGAATCATCGCCACCAACTCCAAGTACGTATTTTCACTGTTGGTTGGTCACGTCAGGTATGGTGGGGGGGGGGGGGGGGGGCAACTTTTTGGACAACTGTGATTGGTAACATCACTCAAGAAATTGGATCTCATAGGGTCATCATGTTTGGGAGTGGCGACATGTGTATTGATAGGAATTTGAGCCGCATTCAGATGCAGTCATTACAGTGGCGCAACGTGGAATGTGATGCTGACAAGGCATTACTTTTCAGGAGATGAGTGAAAACACCAAAATGACAAGCAAAAGCTTTAATACAGATGTTTCACATCGCTACATCTCTATACTGCAAAACAATGAGTGGGGATTTGCTTTTAAAGAAGGAACTGCTGAATTCGTGTTAGAGCTGAATGCATCCCTACTTGAAATGCAACTTACTCAGCTTATATTGTGTTCCACCCATAGGTGTAGATTTGGATCGGGTTGGTGGTGATTTGGGTGGCACGGTGGCGCGGTGGTTAGAGTAGTCGCCTCACAGCAAGAAGGTCCTGGGTTCGAGCCCCGGGGTAGTCCAACTTTGGGGTTCATCCCAGGTCGTCCTCTGTGTGGTTTGCATGTTCTCCCCGTGTCTGCGTGGGTTTCCTCCGGGTGCTCCGGTTTCCTCCCACAGTCCAAAGACATGTAGGTCAGGTGAATTGGCCATACTAAATTGTCCCTAGGTGTGTGTGTGTGTGTGTGTGTGTGATGGACTAGCGGCCTGTCCAGGGTGTCGCTCCGCCTGCCGCCCAATGACTGCTGGGATAGGCTCCAACATCCCCACGACCCTGAGAGCAGGATAAGCGGTTTGGATAATGGCTGGATGGATGGTCGTGATTTGTCCACACCAACATTTTAGCATGTTGAAATATCCCGACGCTGATTTTCTCTCTCGCGCTTGCTCTCTTCAATTAATTACTGGACATGTCTCTATCAAAAATCCCAGCTGTAATTGGCTAAGGACGCTCATAGCGGCAGTGCAGCAGCCATCTGCTCACTTACTTTACACACGGCTAAATCCGATACTTAGATGATTGATCGTTGAACTGTGATTTTTCGTTTATTTCACCAAATTGCCGTAATTTTTTTCCCATTCATGAATTGTGTTGAATTTGACCATTTTTACAGTTTTGTTGGATTAATTACCCAGCCAACATCACAGATGTTTGTTTCTGTTGACTGCTAGCAAATGCTAAGTTTAAGACCAAATGATCTACTGGCTTAATACAGTAGCTAGTTTAAGGTTTTGTTCACATAACTAACTGTAATGTGTGCAATTGTCAAGCATATGTA